>NC_064642.1:177348460-177651491 GCF_023864345.2 Schistocerca serialis cubense
CAGTAAAGTACGAAGAATAAACAGCAATCCAGCAGCGACTCAAGTAGCGCCGGGCGGTTGGCGATAGCAGTCAGCGCTGGCCTGGACAGTGCTATCGCTTCTGAAGTTATTCCTCGAGTTCTACTCCTCCTGTTAATACATATCGATAAATAAACCTTCGTATACATAATATGGGACCACTCTGTGGAATTGACATGCAAAAATATTTTTTTTTTCTTTCTGTTTACGCCTTCCATAGACACCGAGCGTCGTCAAAATTTTCCCATGGAGGAACATCCGCCGCCAATATCTGCACACGTTGCAGGCGATAGGGACAGTATTATCTTTCATGCAGGAGAGTCAAAACCCTTCCCAAGACTACTCAATGCAGGCGGGAAACATGTCAAGAGCGTGTACTGGGATTGGTCTCATTATTGTGTAAAACTGTATCCCTTGGAGGTCAATATGAACATATTTTGTAGCATAGAAAAAGTTAATACCATACATTGTATTGTATAACGTACCACTACTAGCTGCTTCAGTGCAGAGTCATCGTCCATTTCCCGTAATTTATAGTTATGAACTTTTTTGTTCCTATTCCAGTCAAGTGTGTACTCTCGGGGCATCTTCAATTATTTTTCACTCTATTTAATACTACCGTATAAACATGGACCAGTTTGCAAACCTATATAATGGAATCACCTGTAAGTAAAGCAGTCCTTCACCCGACGGTTGATTTTAATACCACTGTGCTTTTCTCGGCATGTTCCACTTGCAAGTGGTACGAACTTAAATTTTCTATGAACTTTGAACGGACAGAGTGTACTGAGTCTCTGAACAACAACGGAATTTCGCATTTTTGACAATAACATAGCCATGCCAGAGGTGAATCAAGAATTGTGACGAAAAAAAGTCCTAGAAATCGACTGGTTATCGAACTCCGGACTGTTTCACGTTGCGGTAAACATCAGGCAGGCGAATGTTTGGTAATTGTATCACTGCGCGGCGTTAACGCAGAGATTATGCTGCCGATGAAAAATCGAGGTATTGCATATTCATATTAGTCTCCGGAACTGGAATCGCAAAGAAATTTTTATATTTGAGTACACACCAGTATCACTTATTTCTAAGAAGTTAATGTATTTTCCTAGACATAGCTGTATTTGAAACTAACTGAGATTCATTGGTAAGTGGCTTATTTTTCCCCTCTGCTCATTATCAAAAAACCAGTTGATAGAATTATAAATTAGCTACGGAGAGCATCAAGCAAACAAGTAACAACAAAATGCGTGGCTCAATTACTTACATTGCGCACTAACATGTTAAAAGCTTATATCTGTCAGCATTTCACGATCCATAATCGAGTGTGGAATATATCACGAAGTAACGGCATCCCTGATGTTCGTATTCTCGTTACTAGCTCGTCTATGACTGTCAGAACTACTCTGTCGCTGTTTATCGTAATGTTCTTATTTACTGCAGAAACAGTTAAAGGCATGATGTAAAATATTTGAATCTATTGACATTAGAGATGTTTAATGTCACTATTAAATCATTAACCTCCCTGTCAGGCTTCCTTAATCACCGAGACAGTCTATTATTATTTTTCCATCACGTCTTTGTATACGTTATGTGAATGTAGGGTACAAAAATGTGTTGTTAGAGAAACAAAACTTACTTCCGAGTTACTGCTCAGAACTGATCTCTCACCTTGAAGTGTAATGAACTGCCTTGCATTGTTTTACCAACTGTCGATATTAATTCATGGTATCATTATGGTATCAAATTCCTTTAACTTAATCCAAATGGTGTGATATAAGGTAAGTCCAGTTTGGGAACGTATCCCTGATACTTCACCACCAGTCAACTGTATTTAAATCTACAACGAAGATCTTTTTGTTTTATTTAGCGTGTGATGAATCAATTGAAGACATAAAGGCAATACATAAGTGCGTGATTCTTCTTAACAGCAACTTATTTTTAATTTTTAATCCAGATCAAAATAGTATTTGTTAACATCAAGTTACATAATGTTACTGGAAAGGCCCAATTTGGGAAACAATTTTACCTCGTCATTAGACTGACTTGGAAAAAACTTGTTAAAACAATAGATGAAGTCATTTGTAACAGCATTTTATTACATCAGCAGTGTGATTACACAAATACCAGGTGATTAAAAAGTCAGTATAAACTTGAAAACTGAATAAATCACGGAATAATGTAGATAGAGAGGTACAAATTGACACACATGCTTGGAATGACATGGGGTTCTATTAGAACCAAAAAAATATAAAAGTTCAAAAAATGTCCGTCAGATGGCGCTTCATCTGATCAGAATAGCAATAATTGGCTTAACAAAGTAAGACAAAGCAAAGATGATGTTCTTTACAGGAAATGCTCAATATGTCCACCATAATTCCTCAACAACAGCTGTAGTCAAGGAATAATGATGTGAACAGCACTGTAAAACATGTCCGGAGTCATGGTGAGGCATTGGCGTTGGATGTTCTCTTTCAGCATCCCTTGAGATATCGGTTGATCACGATACACTTGTGACTTCAGGTAAACCCAAAGCCAATAATCGCACGGACTGAGGTCTGGGGACCTGGGAGGCCAAGCATGACGAAAGCGGCGGCTGAGTACACGATCATCACCAAACGACGCGCGCAAGATATCTTTCACGTGTCTACCAATATGGGGTGGCTCTAACAAAACCCCATGACATTCCAAGCATGTGTGTTAATTTCTACCTCTCTATCTACATTATTCCGTGGTTTATTTTCAAATTTGTATTGACTTTTTGATCACCCGGTACATTGTCGCATTTCTTATTCTCGTCCTACTTTGCCTATTACCGACTGCATTCACTATTAAGAGCTACAGTACGAACAGAACTGACTGCTATTTCGTATCGCACATTAATTGCGGCTAAAAGTAAGGCGGTTTGCCGGCCGGTGTGGCCGTGCGGTTCTAGGCGCGTCAGTCTGGAACCGCGTGACCGCTACGGTCGCAGGTTCGAATCCTGCCTCGGGCATGGATGTGTGTGATGTCCTTAGGTTAGTTAGGTTTAAGTAGTTCTAAGTTCTAGGGGACTGATTACCACAGATGTTGAGTCCCATAGTGCTCAGAGCCATTTGAACCAGCCAGTAAGGCGGTTTATGAGGTAGGAGAGTCATTTTTTTCAGTCAGCAGTGTAACTGGTTTGATGCCCCTTGCCATGAATTATTGCAGCCCACATCTTTAGTTATTTGTAAGATGTATTCCAATCTATCTTCCCACTGCAGCTCTCTCTAGCACCATAGGAGTTATCTCCTGCTATCTTCACAGATGTCCAATTAGATTGACCCTTCTTTTTGTCAGTGTTTTCCACATATTCCTTTCCTCGCCGATTCCGAGGACATCTTCCTTTTTCCTTCACCTGTCAGTCCACCTCCTTTTCAATATTCTTCCTGTAGCATCACATCTCAAATGCTTCGATTCTCTTCCGTTTAGATTTTCCTCCAGTTCATGTTCCACTACAAAAAAGTGCTGTGCTCTAAAAGTTCATTCACAGGAATTTATTCATCAGAGGAGACCTATATTTGATACTAATAGACTCTCTTGGCGAGGAACGCTCTACCTGCCACTGTTAGTCTGTTTCATATGTCCTCCTTGCTTCGTCCTTCATGTGTTGTTTTGTTACCTAGGTAATAGGGTTGCTTAACTTTTCAATGAATCACACAATGCCATAAAAATTGACATGCATAGCGAATCACACGAAACTGAATGATAAAACTGCCTATCAAACCACATTATGCCCTCAGGAAGTGATTAGTGAGTAGCTCAATTGCTGAAAAAATGTTTCCTGAGCACCGTTCTGATCATTATTGTGGTGCGCACGGGATGCTGAGTAAAGTGTAGGAACATCAAAGAGTGCAGCGCGGAAGGCACTTCTGGCTTTCATGGAGATGGCCCCTCGGGGCTGAATGGAGCCAGGGAGTTGGCTGTTTCTTATCGCGGAAGCAATATCCGCGCTGGGCCGGCCGGGAAGCCTCGCTTAACCGCCAGAGCGTCATCAGAATTATTTTAAACCGCGTTACAGGCGGTAACCTCGTTATGATCCCATCCATTCTGCCGGCGCCGCTTCTCCGAAGGAAAACTTGGTCCGTCATGTCAAATGCTCCGGCAGGCCTTATCGGGAACTTTCTGCCTCCCTGGGATGATCCATCATTTAAAATTCACTTCCATCGTGCGACAAAAAACTCGCCTTAAGATCTCTTCCTGGAACGTGTCACGGCTCACTTGATAGTAAGTAATTTTCTACACTTCTTCCTAACTGCCGTTCTGAAATAACGTTTGTAAAGCTAAAGAGAATACTAAAAACAATAATGAAAACGAGAAAGAAACCATACCGTATAAACTATCTCCTCCACTATTTTCCGAAAGTCTGGCATGTGGGCTCATTGTCAGTGTAAGAAAATATCTGTGATTTTGGCGAAATCTAGCAGTCGCTGACTGGAAACTCTGTTAGAGGTTTAGTTAAGATGATACCAAAACCACAATCAGTCACGTTTTTGACTACTTGTTTATTATTCCTTTATTATTCCACGTACCGCTTTTCGAACCTTTTCGGGTTCAGTTTGAGATGTTTCTCGAAGGTATATCACTATTTCTTGCGTAATAATGGATGCTTACTTGCAACAGTATGGGCAGCATGCTGGATGCTGACAAAGTTTCACCATCGTGCATACAGATTGCGTAAAAGTGTGTGAAGTGATGTACCAACTAGCCCTCAAAATCGGAGCATACAGATGGACACTAACAGGAAAAGCTGCCCATACCGCCGCAAACCAGCATGCAGCAGTATGCTAGAAATAGGGATGTAACTTCCAGAAAAGCATCTGAAGATGAACCTGAAAAGATTCGAAAACCGGTTCATGGAATAATAAATAACTGTTCAAAAAAATGACTAGTTGCAATTTTATGTATTTACATTCAGTTAAAGTCACGAATTCTAAGATATCCATAATGGATAAGCTTAATCTTAATACCAAAACTGGTTTCGATTTACAGAGATATGACTCAAAGTAAGGTATATAAATTCTGAATGTCCTGTACCCTCATATTCCTTTCGTTTTTTATCACTGTAACGAAAGACAAACGAAATTATTTATATATCTACTACAACTATAATTCTGCATATTTCGCCGCCAACAGTGCGAAATGTAATGGTGATGGTAGAATACGCAGCAGCATAGCAGTCACGTGAGTGGCTGAGAAAATGTACATTATATGTTAACGTGTCTCACATACCAGGGAATAGTGATGCACTGCATTTAATTCAGAACCGCAAGTGGAGAAACGAACGCCACACGTTCACCATCTGAAGTATTTAAAAATTAGAAACTAATCGGAATTAAACTGATATTTCGGAAAATTCAACTCCTGTGATTCAAAGATATTAAAACAGGTACATATAAATTTCACATTCAGGTGGCTATTTCGACCTATATCCGCATTTAACCTAGTGTGCTTCCTGAAGATGCGTCTCCATGCAGCGTGAATATTACCAACGACTCTGTGACTCACGATGAAAACCGTCTCCTTTTGCTTAGTTGTCAAATGTTACCACACTGGATTGCATGTACCAGTGGTGTTAAAATATATTGCTCTGAAGATAACTACCAGCTTTCTGGAAACAGCTCTATCAAGCTTTCTTATAAAAAAGTCAACAACCGATTTCTAGTGTACAGTTTGAAATTCAAGAAATGGCTGTTGTCTATTACCAACAACTTTTCGACACTTGATTATGTTGCCATCTATATTTAATGGTTCGTTCAGTGATTACATAGGAAACGCTTATATGACACCTTACTGAAGCCGTGTTCCCATTTCTGTTCTTCAGATTTCAGAAACAACAGAAATTTATTGCTGACAGTTTCATTTTCCAATAAGAGGTAACCAGAATCAATTTTGACTCTGCAGTGTATCTTGTATGTCTACATATAACGTAATTGTACCTGTTTATTACTGTATAGGTCAGCTTGCTTTAGTGTCTGCAGAAAATGTTAGATTGAAATTAATACTATCAGAGGACCTAATACGAAGCTTTAGATTGAAATTAATACTATCAAAGGGTCTAATACGAAGCGAAATATTATTTTACTGCATATGTTTTAGGTCTGTACCATCGTGGTACACAAGTATCTTGTTCATATTTCCTGGAAAACAGGGGTTTATGTAATGTCTCCAACGTACAGTATTACGATCTTATAAATTATACAAATGTTTAGTATCTTGTATCAAGAAAGTATCTGAGTCAATATCTATCTCTCGTTACAAATTTATGTTTCTATAACCCGGTTAATAGGAGCCCAGGGGCATGAAAGGGAAGCAGTGGTTGAGAAGGGAGTGAGAAAGAATTGTAGCCTATCCTCGATGTTATTTAATCTATCTGCAGGTTGAACAAGCAGTAAAGGACACAAAAGAAAAATTTGGATTAGGAATTAAAATCCATGGAGTGCAAATAAAAGCTTTGATGTTTGCCGACGACCTTGTAATTCTGTCGGAGACAGCAAAGGACCTGGAAGAGCAGTTGAACGGAATGGACACTGTCTTGAAAGGAGGATCTAGGTTGAACATCAAGAAAAGCAAAACGAAGATAATGGAATGTAGTCGAATTAAATCAGGTGATGCTGAGGGAATTAGATTAGGAAATGAGACAGTTAAAGAGTAAATGAGTTTTGCTATTTGGGATGCAAAATAACTGATGATGATCGAAGTAGAGAGGATATAAAACGTAGACTGACAATGGTAAGGAAAGCGTTTCTGAAGAAGAGGAATTTGTTAACATCGGGGGTATAGATCTAAGTGTCAGGAAGTCCTTTCTGAAATTATCTGTATGGAGTGTAGCTATACGACAAATAATTCAGACAAGAAGAGAGTAGAAGCTTTCGAAATGTGGTGCTACAGAAGGATGCTGAAGATTAGATGGGTTGATAACGTAACTACTGAGAATTAAGGAGAAGAGGAGACTAGAAGAAGGGATCTGTTGGTAGTAAGCTTTCTGGGGCATCAAGGGATCACCAATTTTGTATTGAAGGGAAGCATAGAGGGTAAAAATCGTAGAGGGAGACCAAGGGGTGAATATACTAAGGAGATTCAGAGGGATGTAGGTTTCAGAGATGAAGAAGCCTGCACAGGATAGAGTAGCATGGAGAGCTGCATCAGATCAGTCTCTGGACTAAAGACCACAACAACAACAACAACAAGCCGGTTAATGTATTTTGAGAATGTGCATGTATCATTTCTACACATTTAAAGTTGCGTTATGTGTGACAACTGCGAAACTCCCATTCGAAAACTACGGTTTATCATGCAAGAATAAAGTCTTTGATCTATGTATATTCAGTTTGCCACAATACACTTTTACACGCCTTTCTAAAACCCCTTTTTCATGTGAATTTAAGAATAAATTTCTGTATGGTTAATGTAAAGAATCACAGGAACATCTGAAGTGATGAACATTCCGTCCTTATGGAATCTGTTCAGGGGCATGGTGATATCTGCGCCTGATTCATTTCGGTGACTTAGGAAGGTAGGACAAAATTATTAAAAATTCACACCGCGCTTTAAATGTCGTGCATTCATTTGGATCTTCTTATCAGTAGCTGCCATTTAAAATGCATTTAGTGGATAAAGTAGTTAAAATCTTTATTTTACGACTGTATTACTTTCAACTAGGAATTACTGGAGTATAAAATAGCAGCCTTTAAACGAATTTCACCCTATGGAAGTGTGCCCCGTGGAATCAAAAGATTTTATATTTTACTGGCAATATCTTTCATTTGTCCTTTTTATATGTAGATTCGTTTCGCGGTACATCACTAACGCGAATGTGTACCTTGCGCACCAGTTAATGAAACTACTGTAGCTATACATACTGATAGCAGTTACCACAAATAAGCGAAGAAAAATTTCGGCACTGAACGAACTTGGCCACTCGACAGTTGGAAGAAGCGATAAATTTAAACTAATTTTTCCCGAAAGAGTAGCACGTTGAAGCTCCGAGCAGAATACATTGAATTGCAAATTACTACTTATGGAAGTAATTTGAATGTTTCTGCAGTTTGCAAATAGCATTATCGGCTATTACGTTCCGGTTACATACTTGACCTGGCGTTCGTGACGCTTGAAACATTTTGCCAGTCTAGCAAAAGTATAATTAACAGAGAACGCAATCATTAATTAACATGGAGAAAAAAGTTAATAACACACTGCAACTTAAGCTGAGTGAGTATCGATTTATTCAAGCGACCACAAAACAGAGATTGTAGAAACATGCAAGGAATTCTTAAAGGCTTATTAATATTACTGTGATTTAACTCCGATATGTGTGTAACGATATACAATATGTATCAGACCGTCAACAAACACAATTTAGTTATTGGAAGGAGCTTAACATCAAACTTTCTATCCTAAATTTCTAACTTGATCGTGGGGCAACTGAGAATTCTGGGCGAGTAGCAGCTGGATGACTCATACAATACGGAATCCTCCAAGAGCAACATTCTTGGCAGTAGGTACAGTGTGCTGGAATCCCCTAAAGAATTCTTTGCGACTGAATTGTTATTTTCTGACGAAGATAAATTTAAAATGTTGCAGCAGTTTCAATAATTGACTTTAGAGCCCATTTTCTCTTTCATAGTCATCATATCTGACATCGGGTATTTTTATAGGGGAGACATCTCAGATGTCAGGGCTTTTCCACACCTAGATACTTGTGGAAACATCCTCACCGCACAGTCCTGTCATGCGACTGTTCGTTCCAACTACTATGCACAACAAGAAGAATCTGGGTGGCACTCAACAGAATGAGAACTGGTATTGAACGGTCCAACGAGCTGATGGCCAAGTGGGGCTACGTGGACGGCCGTCACTGTGACTGCGGCGAAATGCAGACGATGCAGCACATAATCGAGTGTGAAATTCATGGTTTTCGGGACGGTTCACTAGAGGATCTGCTTACACTCACGGACTGTGCCATTTCTTGGCTTTGTAATTTAAGTGCTCCTGTTTAATTGTTAATTTTTTTGACAGATTACAACATGTATACACTATAGGTTTATAAGTACTGTAATATGTATAACTAAATTTATAATGAATAGCGTTTCGTTGAATTTGCATGTTAATTAAGTTTCCCACGCAAGTTGTGAATAGTACTGTAAGGCATCTGGCATATCGAACGCAAAATAAATAAATAAAATTTTCAACAATGGCGACAGAGACGATACGGTGCTGCCTGCGTTCAAACAAGTACTCTGGCCAAATTTAAAACTTAATAAAGTTCTCTGACTCCTCAAGCAAATTACGTAGGTACAGATATTGTGGGGTACAGATATTGTCCACATTAACAGTTGGTTATCCGATACAAAACAAACACAGTGGTGTCAGCCTGAGGATGGGCTGCCTCCTCTCATTATTAAATAATTTCTTCATTTTGATAGTGCACTCCATCCTAAGGCATGGATGAAACAGTTTGTTTATTCACTGCCTCCTAAATGACCATTGTGCCATCATTTGGAATTTGCTTGTGGGTACCTAGAGGATGACTCCAGAACAGTAATGCACTCTATAGGTTCTGACTACAGCACCTAAAGGAGTTTAGAGCCGACTTCCTCATCTGTTATTCATCGTCTGATGTGCAAGTTAGAGTAAAAAAGGTCATCATTAATGGACAGAACGTAATGACGTTGTGCTTTCGTAGCCCGTTAAAATACTTCACAGCTGTGTTATGAAAAATATAGTTTCTGGACATTCTGTTCAGTCTGTCTGAATTAATTCAGATTTGGTACATGTGGTTGTCAGCAAACTGCCAACAAACACTTGTAGGGAGATGCAAAGAGGATACTGCGGTATCCACATAGTTTCTGCATGACTCATTAGAATATTTATGTGATGATAACGATATGGGAAATCGACCAAGGTATCCATAAAATAAATTCGACCAAACCCCAGTGATTTTATAAAAAAGCAGTGCAATGAATGCCTTCCATCTTGCGACTGCGGGCACTATCAGTTGTATCAACAAAATCGGTATAACTAGAATGATATTGAGGGCATTAGCGAGTATAGCTTTGGACAAGAAGCTAGTAGTCCCAAAGATTTAATAGTTAGCTGAGATCAGTGGGATTCGATCTCATAACCTGTAGCAGTATCAAAAATCTGGTAATGCACCACCACAACGATGGGAGAACAACATGGGTGTAAAGGAGCTGGACGAGTGCATGAAATGCCGAGAAACAACTGACACAAATTCATCAGGTGTTGATGATATGCAAGAGGCATTGTTGGAGGAAAAGGCGAATAGGGTACCTAAAATATGAATCTGAGTGTTATTGCTTCTGTAAGGGCGACCATCCTGAGGTTTCGACCTTATCTGATACCACATTTTGGAAATGTCCCTAGAACAACGAATGGCCTCCACCGAGATTAGAAAATGATGTACATTTAGAGAAAATTATTTATCTTCAAATTTTCGGGGAAACCTAGGTTTGAAGATTTTTTTGTGATAAAATCTCTCTCTTTCAATTGATTATCTGATTAATCGTATACTCGTATGGATTATAAATGGTTTTCACTGTATTTTCTAGTTTAAACGAATGTTTGTGTTATGATATTTGTAACCCAGACCATTGTAAGGGGTGTATTTCTTTACGAAGGATGTTTGAAAAGTCCGTGCAAAGCCGAGAAATGACACCACCGGCGCGTATCGAGGTCATTTTTAGTAAATAGCATCTTTGGAAAGAACGCACACCAAGTTTCAGCCATATTGGTCTAATTCTTTGTGTTTGGAATTCGTGTGAATCAAGGAAGTCGAGTGATTGTCAAAAAATTGACGAAAAAGAATTTCGTGTGGTGATTACACATTAGTTTATGAAAGGCGAAACACCTCAGGAGACTAAAGAGAAGCTTGATAAACATTACGGGGACTATGCACCTTCGATTAGAATAGTTTATATGTGGTTTGAAAATTTTAGGAGTGGCCATCTGGGCACAAGTGATGCTGAACGTTCTGTAAGTCCTGTGGAGGTTACGACTCCAGAAATCATTGACAAAATCCATTATATGGTGATGGATGACAGAAGAGTTAAGGTGCGTGAGATTATTAGTGCTGAGGGCATCTCGAATGAACGGGTGCATAATATTTTGCATAAACATTTGGACATGAGAAAGCTATCCGCAAGATGGGTTCCGCGATTGCTCACGCTTGACCAAAAACGGAATCGTTTGCAAGGATGGTTTGCAGCTATTCAGAAAGAATCCGTATAACGTTAAGCGTAGTTTTGTCACTGTGGATGAAACATGGATACATCACTATACTCCTGAGACCAAAGAACAATATAAACAATACGTTACCTACGGAGAAACTGCACCAAAAAAGACGAAGACTATTCCTTCGGTAGGAAAGTTTATGGCGACTGTCTTTTGGGGTTCGCAAGGGATAATCCTCATCGACTATCTAGAAAAGGGTAAAACTACTACAGGTGCATATTATTCATCGTTAATGGACAGTCTGAATGCACTGGAACGCTAAAAGTCCTTTTCCATCACGACAATGCACCAGCACACACCTCAGTAGTTGTGGTCGCAAAATTAATGTTAATCGGATTCTAACTCATTTCACATCCCCCCTTTTCTCCAGACCTGGCTCCCTCAGACTACTGTTTGTTAATCAATTTGAATAAATGGCTGGCGGGACAAAAATTTTATTAAAACTATTTTAAAGTCTTGGACAATTCCTATTATTGGGAATGGCTCAACAGATTAGAACAGCGTTAGACGAAGTGTATAAGTCTAAAAGGAGACTATGTTGAAATATAAAAAAGGTGCACCCCATAACACGTAAGTAGTTTCTATTTGTGCACGGACTTTTCAAACGCCCCTCGTACATAAGTGACGTCTATGATCTGATTCGATTAATTATTGGTCAAACCACGTTATTGTTGAAAGGACTATCAACATGGAAACATGGTGAGGTTAAGTGTGTGTTGTCGATTTGGAGATCGGTTGGCTTAATGCAGGATTCAGATGAAGTCAGTCTTGAGATCCTGTGGTGCCGACTTGAATTTTCGTTGAATAGCCTTCACGAGGATGAACGTACACAATGTTCTGTTACATTGTTTTGTTCGCTAGGAGACTTGTACGTGATACTCATATCACTTCAGCGAGCAAGCTGTCAATTTTCTGTCTCTAAATGATTTGTAAATCTGATTTTGTCTCCAGGCTTTCTTGAATGGATTATTGTGTAAGGAGTTGATTGTCGTTGTTCAGGGTAGTGTAGAAATGTGTAGATTTTTTTAAACCATATCAGAGCAAAACCTGGATCTAGGCAGTTACTTTTTGTCCACACGAGTAGTTGTCTAGGCTGTGAAAATGTGAAAAGTGACATTTATTGGTGTGAATTTATGTCTTCATGATTGGAACATGTGTATATATGTGCACAGCAGAAATAATTTGAGTTATACTTGAGAACTGTCTCTTGCTTTAACCTAAATGAAGTAAAGTCAGTATCAGATAACAGGAAAGTAAGCACGTATGTCTGGTGTAGGATATGAGGTAGACAGCGAACATTGCAAAAAGTGGAAGTATTGTGTTAGTTCTCTACCTTAAGCTAGGGATGATCACATCATTGCCCAAAATATATAGATTTGAACCTATGAATGGCCAAGAACCGCTCATTATCTTTATTTATGTATTAATAGTTGTGAAAGGATGACATATGATTATAGCTTCAGAGAAATACTTAGCACTTTATGGCACAATCGAAGATTTCTTGTGGAGTTGGGGAATCCAAAGAATGGCTTGTCCCAATGAAATGTTGTGTGCTTCACACTCTGCAGTATGTACACGAATGGCCTATCGAGTTCTAATACGTGAAAAAGCTTCATATATGCAGACAATCTCGCTTTAGTCACCCAAGTAAAAAGTCTGGGGTAATTGAAGACGTTCTTGCAACTGAACTAAAGGTTTTCACTGAGTATTATACTACGAACCACCTGAAATCCAAACCTGAGAAAAAACAGGTCTGCGTCTTACTTCGAAATAGACAGGGATATAGAAATTTATAAGGTACGCGCACATGAGAAGGAGACGACAGTTATACTGGGTCGGTGCATATGTTCCTAGCGTCGTTCCATACGATTAATGAACACGACAGACGCACATAACAGAGATTTTAGTCATCAATAATATATCCTCGTTCAATATTTACAACAGTCTACCAAGGCTGAGGTAGCATTTCGATTCAGTGACTGTAGGTAACTTTTCGATTCAGTGACTATAGAAACCACGTGGTTTTGAAGAGAAGAACTAGTCAAGCTGTAGTCGGAGCTCATTTTCTTCCGGAGTGGGTGTTCCGTGAAGGTTGCTCGATAGAGAGCACAGAACATGAAAATCTGAGAGTTAAAAATCAGGTGAGTAAGGTGGGTGAGGACTAACTTCCCAACCCAACTCCTGTATAGTATTTTTTGTCAGTCGAGCAGATAGCGGGCGGGCGTTATGGTGGGGCAGCATTGTTTCAGGAAGTCTTTCTGGTCGTTGTTCCTGGACTACATGTGCAAGACCTCCAAGTTGTTGACAATAAATGTCAGCAGTAATGGTTATACGTCGGCAATTCTTAGTACACCACGTTCCACCAGATGCATAACATTATCCTTTGTTGGTGCATGCTGGTCTCCTTATGGGGAGTTACTGCTTTATTTGGGTCAACCTTTTCTTTCTCATCCTTATGTGAGCGTAAAGACACCATTCATAGTCATCAGTAACGATAGAGAAATGTGGAAATTTGTGGTAAGTTCCCATGGGACCAAACTGCTGAGGTCATCGGTCCCTAGGCTTACACACTACTTAATCTAACTAAGCTTTAAGGAAGAAGAAAGATGGTCATCCACAAGATGAAGAGAAGAAGGAACAGCTCAAGTTCGATATCTCGGAAATATTTAGTTTAAATTAGACAGAATCTTAAGGAAACACTTATGTAAAAATAATCTGCCCGCCACCTACGAAGACTGTGCTCTTCTGCGTTCGGAGAAGAACGATCTGGTGTTGAGGAGGGCGGGAATCTACAGAATACCTTGCTACTGTGCCAAAGCCTACTTGGTCAGACGACGCACACAGCGAGTGAAAGGAGCGTTGAACATAATCGACACGCTCGCCTGTCGCACCCTAGTAAGCCATAGTGAACTACTGCTTCTCCAAAGGACATTCCATGGATTATCTTGTCACGGGAATCTTGATATTGGCTTCGGCGAGACCCTTCTCGGATTCGGTCACTAAGGTATCGGGGAAAGTACGTTTAGTAAAAGATCTTATTAATAATGATAGTGTATTTGAGCTGGATAGGAAGTGGAATCAGGTCATTTCCTTACTGTCTTCGGGAAGAAAACATGTTACAACCAATGACATGTCTAGGGACAGTTGATTTCATAAATTTTACATCCTAAATTTGACTGCGACCCGCATTCCGACAGAGATCGCGCATGCAGTATCATGATTACGCATGAGCCTGCGTGCCACAGATGGGGCGGTATTTGAAGACGGCGCGAAACTTGACAGAGGTCACACATGTAGTGGCTGTTTTGGTGCAGGCGTCTCCACGCCTAATTTAGGTATGACGTTTTCGATGTCAACTAGCAATATCCAGTGTGAAACATTCACCTGAAGATGGCTGAATCGTTGTCAGCAGAAATATCCCGACAAGAAATATAAATCATCTGGCAGCATTCCGTAATTTCACGGAACAAACTAAATGCAGTCAGTAGTAAAAAATGTAAGGCTTCGTACGCCGAAACAGAGCTCTGTCAGCCGGATGTGTTGTTGTGTCGCTATGCAAACAGCTGCTGGCGAAAATAACAGTCGCCTATAAATCCTCGATAACATCGAGGCTTTCTCATAGTGACTCATACAAATACGGGTGACCGTTGTGGTAGAAGCGCGAAGCAGCCGAACCTAGACCACTCCACATGTCAGGGCTCTTCTTTCACCTTATCGACTGTAAATGCATTGATGCGAAAGGAGACAGAATCATAAGAAACAAATCCTTAACCTACGAGGAAGGTAAAATGTTCACATTGCCATGAAATGATTTCATTTACCAAGTAACGGTGTGCTAGTGTAAGTAGGCTGTTTAGGTTCTTATATTGGTAACGCCACGTAGCGCTCTGTATGAAAATCACTGGCCGTACTGTGTGCAGCCTGTGGCTGGGTGGCATTGTTGGAATTTGCTATTGTAGTGTTGGGCAGTTGGGTGTTAACAGCCCGTAGCGTTGCGCAGTTGGAGGTGAGCCCCCAGCAGTGGTGGATGTGGGGAGTGAGATGGCGGAGTTTTGGAAGCGGATGATCTGGACAGAGACAGTAAGTTTGTAATATTGGATATCATGGACTGATATAGATATTATGACTTTTGAACACTATTAAGGTAAATACATTGTTTGTTCTTTATCAAAATCTTTCATTTGGTAACTATGCCTATCAGTAGTTAGTCCCTTCAGTAGTTAGAATCTTTTATTTAGAGGTCCTTGGTTCAAGACTTCCCTCGAGTGAAAAGTTTAACTTTTTATTTTGAGACAATTATTATCTGTCCGTCCGTCCGTCCTTCCGATGCGAGGTAACTGCGCCGTAGTATGGGGACGCTACACCTAAACAAACATCGAAACACAGGACGTCAGTCGACTACAGCGCACGGATGATAGAGTATTCCTGCTAACGAGGCTCCCTTGCTGGCAGTTGACTACTGTTCGCTACTTTGGACGGACAGATAATAATTGTCTGAAAATAAAAAAATTAAACTTTTCACTCGAGGGAAGACTTAAATCAAGGACCTCTCGTTCCCCAGCTGCTCACGCTAATCACGGGACCACAGCGCTCTTGATCTCACACTATCCTTGATGTTGCATATCTTCCGCATGGACTACCCAGTTTGTATATTTTGCTTATTTTTTTCATAGTTCCACACAACTTCTTCCTGTATTCTCGACTGATCTCTGTTCAGTTTTGCATGGTCTCTCCACTGTGCCAACTTATAACTAAATCTGAGGGGGGTGCGATGGGGAGGTTCCCTTGTAAGCACTATGGGACTTAACATCTGAGGTCATCAGTCCCCTAGACATAGAACTACTTAAACCTAATTAACCTAAGGACATCACACACATCTATGCCCGAGCCAGGATTCGAACTTGTAACAATAGCAGCAGATCGGTTACGGATTGAAGCGCCCAGAATCGCTAAGCCACAGCGGCCGGCTAAATAAATTTCCATTTTATTGTTGTAACTGTGTGTTAATAATACTCAATAAATTTTGCCCTTAGTGATATTTCACATTTGATTAAGCCACCAATGTCAATGTTAAAGTATACAGAATAAGAGCACGAAACACTACGTGAGGTATGGAGCACTCCACAAACCACTAGCGTAAGAACCCCTCCTGGCCACACCACTGCCGGGTTAAGAAACACCTGAACACTTGATGATACCTAATGGAGTTCTTTCTACTCTACGAGGGCAATTGTTTACAACGCCGATAAGCTCTCCCGGCGATCGCAAGGTAGCGCGGCGGTGCCGGAGAAAGCGTGGAAGCGGGCGCTGGCGCAGGCGCCGTGTTTAGCATCTAAAGCAGGCACGGAGACGGACGGCTGGCGGCGCGGCACAATGGCGCGCAGGTGCGACAAAGCCCGCCGTCCATTAGGCGCTGCCGATGTAAATACGCGCCCCGCCGAGTTTTATCGCTGGCGAGGCGGCGCTGGGTCCGCCGTGGCGCCTGGATGGTGCCGGCCGCGCGCTGCCCTACTGCACCCCTCGGTCAAACAAAGGCTCTCTCTACCTCTGGCCGCCCGCCGCTGCCCGCACACGGACGTCACGCGAGCAAAAACGTGGCGAGTCGCCGGCGGCGACCAAAAAACACCCGCGTGCCAACTTGTCCCCCGGTGCTCGGTGCTAAATTACTTGGGGTGCTCATTAATCTACCGGCGTCGCTGCCCGACGCGTCTTGTCCGACTGCAATGGACCTCCCGCGCTGACGTTTATTACGTGCGATGAGCGAAAGCGGCGCCCGGTGCAATTGCCACGACGTGCGAGTGCCTTGTAATTCCTGTTTTTTTTTTTTTTTAATTCGGCCGCATTTAAACAGTTCATTGTTCTGCCGCTGCGGATGAAGCAATTTCCACACCGCAGCGATATTTCTAGTTGCTGCGAGGCACACAGAGCTCCGTCGTCATCCAGGTCTGATAAATTCATATTAGTTCTGTTCTCGGTACAAATAAAAAAAAAGACATAATTGGACACATGTTTGGGGCTCCACAACTCATATATATATATGCGATGAGACGCCTGATTATTAGCAGATGCACAGTGGCAATAGAAACGCAAGGTGTCGTTACACTCTGCTGGACAATCTCGTAAAGTTAACATGCACATCCCATGATTACGGCTCAAACTTCAATGGATATAACTCTCTTCCTTCGTGTAATTGAAAAGAGCGATACTTTAAATTTTAAGTGCAAACTGTACATTTTCTTACTATTAAGTGCCCGTTTTGTATTTTGCATTTTATGTTGTCGTACATAAAACAGCCAAAAATCCTTATTTGGTGCTTGTTTCGGTTCATAACCAGTACAATTTTGTCTTTTGAAAGGGAAAAAGGGTGTAATACTTTGGAAGAAGCAAATCTCACAGGAAGTACCCAACAGTATTAAAATGCGCATTCAAATACAGAGATATGTAAAAAGGCACAATATGGCGCTGCGGTGGGCAACGTCTATATAAGAGCCGGCCGTAGTGGCCGAGCGGTTCTAGTCGCTACAGTCTCGAACCGCTCGACCGATACGATCGCAGGTTCGAATCCTGCCTCGGGCATGGATGTGTGTGATGTCCTTAGGTTAGTTAGGTTTAAGTAGTTCTAAATTCTAGAGGACTGATGACCTCAGAAGTTAAGTCCCGTAGTGCTCATAGCCATTTGAAACCTATACAAGACAAAAAACGTCGGATGCAGCTGTTAGATCGCTTACTGCTGATGCAATGGCAGGTTATCAAGATTTAAGGGAGTTCGAACGTGGTGTTATAATCGGAGCAGCAACCGTGAAACAATGCATCTCCGAGGTGGCGATGAAGTGGAGATTATCCCTAACGACCATTTCACGAGTCTACCATGAGTATCAGTAATCCGGTAAATATCCGACATCGCTGCGGCCAGGAGAAGTTCATGCAAGAACGGGACCAACAACGACTGAAGAGAATCGTTCAACGTGACAGAAGTGCAACCCATCCGCAAATTGCTACAGATTTCAATGCTGGGCCATCAACAAGTGACAGCGTGCGAACGGTTCAACGAAAAATCATCGATATGGGCATTCTGAGATGAAGGCCCATTCGTATACCATTGATAACTGCACGACACGAATCTTTACGCTTCTCCTGGGCCCGTTAAAACAGATATTGGACTGTTGATGAGTGGAAACATGTTGCCTTGTCGGAGGAGTCTCGTTTAAAACTGTATCGAGCGGATGGACGTGTATGGAGACAGTCTCATGAATCCATGGACCCTTCATGTCAGCAGGAGACTGTTTAAGCTGATGGAGGTTCTGTAATGAAGTGGGCCGTATGAGACCCCGGGAATATGTCTAGATACTACTCTGATAGGTGACACGAACGTAAGCATGCTGTCTGATTACCAGCATCCTTTCATGTCCACTGTGCATTCCGACGGACTTGGGAAATTCCAGGAGAAAGCGACACCCCATACGTCCAAAATTGTTACAAAGTGGCTCATGGAACACTCTTCTGAATTTAAACACATGCTCTGGCTGCTAGGTCACAGACATGAGTATTATTGAGCATATCTGGGATGCTTTGCTACGTACTGTTCACAAGAGATATCCGCCCCCTCGTTATCTTACGCACTTATAGACAGGATTCATGGAGTGAGTTCCCTGCAGCGCTACTTGAGACAGTTTTCGAATTCATGCCACGTCGTGTTGGCGTCGTGTTGCGGAAATTTTGCGGCCTCGCGCGGTTCCAGTTTCTTTGGGTTTTCAGTTTAGTTTCTTTCACAACATAAGTAACAAAAAAAATTTTGATTTCCTGGATGGAAACTCGTAGAAAGGCACTCAATACCGTGTTGTGTTATTGCATTGTTAGTAGTTCGTTCGTTCGTGTTAATTACCTCAAACATTATTTTTAGCACTGATTTTGTTATGATTCATAGTTGTTGTTGTGAAATTGTCACCCACTCTTCTCGTGCCGCTCTTTTCAGCTCACAAACGGCCTCAAATGGCCTTTCATTGCAATAAATACGCCTTGCAAGTATTAGTCAAGATTTCTACTGGGTTCAAGTCGAGACTACGATCCGACCAGGATAAGAAATAGATATTTCTGTCTTAAAACCACTTTTGGTTGTAACAGGAACATATACATATGTTTCTTTGTACTTTCAACATTGCAGCCCGGTCAGCAATCCTTATAATCTAATATAGAAGAAACTATCAGCCTCAATTGCGGTAATTTTTAGAATTTGACTACGCCTATTCAGGCTGTTAAAGATTTACTTCCAGACCACGCCCTCTTACACAAATTATAGATTCAGTTATATCTTCTGAAGAAGGGTCAATTATCTGCGCTGAAACCTAGGTAAACGTTGGTTTCATTACCGCAATGAGGGCTGATAATTCCTTATATATTATATACATATGCATTATCTTGTTTAAACATCAGATTCGTTGTACGTACCGATTTTTGTTGTTTCGTTGAATGATAACAGTTTTCAGTCTGGCACTGTAATAACCGCGGTTTATGTACGCAACGCGCACTGTCACTAATGGTGTCTGTTTTCTGTCTTCAGTAAAGGCACGTACGCACACAAAAAAATGGTTCAAATGGCTCTGAGCACTATGGGACTTAACTGCTGAGGTCATCAGTCCCCTAGAACTTAGAACTACTTAAACCCAACTAACCTAAGGACATCACACACATCCATGCCCGAGGCAGGATCCGAACCTGCGACCGTAGCGGTCGCGCTGTTCCAGACTGTAGCGCCTAGAACCGCTCGGCCACTCCGGCCCCCCGTACGCACAAACCATTTCCGTACAGAGACGACTGTCTTTATGCTGAAGTCCATCATCTGCCACCTAAATCGTTGTTGTCTACTGCACTACTGACATCAAATGCCGTACAATTTTACTGAATTGGTTTGGTAGACTGGGTTTCATTCTACTGCATACGCATTGTGCACAACTGTTGCAGGCAACAGTTTTAATTTTTCTACAAATATCCATGCCTTTATATTGATTTCCACTACTGTACGCCACCCCCCCACCCCCCACCTCCCACCCCCCACCCCCCATGAAACAAGAGGCACTCGACTAGGAAAATTGTTGGACAGCCGAGCACCGTATCAAATAAAGCAAAAACTAGCTTTTTCTATTTACGTTCCTAGGACTTCCAAAGTTGCCTATCAGGCTGTAAAGACTTTTTATGGTATATCAGCAGAGAATTTGATTCAGACGGAAAATTGGATATATGTGATAAGTTCCTGTGGGACCAAACTGCTGAGGTCATCAGTCCCTAGGTCTACACACTACTCAGTCTAACTTAAACTAACCTACGCTAAGGACAACACACACACATCCATGACCGAGGGAGGACTCGAACCTCCGACGGGGGCCAGCTGCAGAAACCCTGGCAAGGCGCCTCGGACCGTGCGGGGCGCACGGCTTGATTCAGATCTCCCACGCTAACTGAGAAGCTAAATGTGAAAGGAGGTAATTTCTGTAAAATGTTGATAGTTTCCTTCTTTCGTTTCTAGTTTTCTCGTATTTGGATCATTTGGGGTCTAAATTTTACTTTACCGCTGATGACTAGTTGCAATAACAATGGAAATTTATTATAGGTCTGAACATTTTATATGAACATTTTAAGAGCGTATGCCGCATTCACGTTGCACAGTTTCTTGTGATTATTTGCAAATATATGTCGAAAGTACAGTCAAGAGACGATGAGTGCCACGTGATTTTCACTGTTCCAGTACGTATGCCGGACCGTTTTGTCACGGTTGCGGGCATTAACGTTGAGATAAAGGATAATAATTGTCTTTCCTCCCACGTGGGCATTATTTCTGGTGCGACAAAATATCTAGAAACTTCTACAGCCTAATGTTCTGTTAGCTTACGAGGAGAGGACGAATGAGAATATTCAATTTAAGCAACATAATGATTTTAATGTCTGAGATGACCGACGTATGCAATCTTATCCAAATTCTATGGTTTAAATAAACCAATGGATGATGAAGCGTGCACTAGCTTACCGAAGCGAACTTTTGTTTTGAATTTCGAAGCAGATCGGCAATCTGTGCAACAGTGCAGTATTCAGCAGTATCGAAAGTGAATTGCATAACATGGAAACAGTCCTTAGTTTCTAAAATTATTTTAAATAACTCATGCTCAGTTTCGATTAAAACACTGGTAACGACTACGTATATACCATTCAGTGACAGTGGCCGAACGTGCTATTATACGTGGCTACAGCATGGCGGCGGCTTCTGAGTAACTTCATGTATTTCCTGTCCACCTCGTAGGCGGCCTAGAGCAGGGAAAGTAGCTCTAAGATCGGATATCTGTGAGATCCTCTGATACTGTTGGTGAGTGCATGTCCGCGATTGTCCGAGGCAATGCCGTTCCCTTGATCGTTTTCAATTTCTATTCCTAGTGGTCTTAGAAATCGACATCACCAATTACCAAGCTTTCTTTACGGTTCAGGGGCACCTTCGCTCTGCGCATGCACCTCTGTGTTCGCGGCAGTATAATGCACCCTCCTTCCGGCTGACAGCAAGTACTTCCGCTTTATTGCTCCAGGGAGCGGGTCACACTCCCCGGCGTCCCCTAGTCTACAAAGAGGCCCGCCTTCCTTTCCCGGCAGCCACTTTGAATCGTACGCGTATATGCAGTAACACAAAGGCTGGACTCGTGAGAACTTCTATTTTGCTCATAGAGAAACAAGTACCATTTTCCATCATTCTCCACACTACCTGTTTTACGCACATCACGTAGACTATAGTAACATATAGCTCTTGTTGCAGTACGGCTAGAGAAGCGGAACTGAGTTCTGGCGATAGACTGAGTGCGCCTGGAGTAACACTCGGATGGAACTTAGATACACTACTGGCCATCAAAATTGCTACACCACGAAGATGACGTGCTACAGACGCTAAATTTAACCGACACGAAGAAGATGCTGTGATATGTAAAAGATTAGCTTTTCAGAGCATTCACAGATGGTTGGCGCCGGTGGTAACCCCTACAACGTGGTGACATGAGGAAAGTTTCCAACCGATTTCTCATACACAAACATCAGTTGACCGGCGTTGCGTCTTGAAACGTTGTTGTGATGCCACGTGTAAGGAGGAGATATGAGTACCATCAAGTTTCCGACTTCGATAGAGGTCGGATTGTAGCATATCGCGATTGTGGTTTATCGTATCGCGACATTGATACTCGCGTTGGTCAAGATCCAATGACTGTTAGCAGAATATGGAATCGGTGGGTTCAGGAGGATAATACTGAACGCCGTGCTGCTTACCAACGGCCTCGTATCACTAGCAGTCGGGATGACAGGCATCTTATCCGCATGGCTGTAACGGATCGTGCAGCCACGTCTCTATCTGTGAGTAAACAGATGGGGACGTTTGCAAGACAACAACCATCTGCACGGACAGTTCGATGACGTTTGCAGTAGCATGGACTATCAGCTCGGAGACCATGGCTGCGGTTACCCTTGACGCTGCATCACAGACAGGAGCGCCTGCGATGGTGTGCTCAACGACGAACCTGGGTCCACGAATGGCAAAACGTCATTTTTTTGGATGAATCCAGGTTCTGTTTACAGCATCGTGATGGTCGCATCCGTGTTTGGCGACATCGCGGTGAACGCACATTGGAAGCGTGTATTCGTCATCGCCTTGCTGGCGTATCACCTGGCGTGATGGTATGGGGTGCCATTGATTACACGTTTCAGTCACCTCTTGCTCGCGCTGACGGCACTTTGAACAGTAGACGTTACATTTCACATGTGTTACAACCCGTGGCGCTACCCTTCATTCGATACCTGCGAAACCCTACATTTCAGCAGCATAATGCACTACTCAATGTTGCAGGTCCTGTACGGTCTTTTCTGGATACAGAAAATGTTCGACTGCTGCCGTTGTCAGGACATTCTCCAGATCTCTGACCAATTGAAAACGTCTGGTGAATGGAGGCCGAACAACTGGCACGTCACAATACGCCAGTCACTACTCTTGATGAATTGTGGTATCGTGTTGAGGCTGCATGGGCGGCTGTACATGTACACGCCATCCAAGCTTTGTTTGACTCAAAGCCCACGCGTATCAAGGGCGTTATTACGGCAAGACGTGACTCTTCTGGGTACTGATTTCTCGGGATCTATGCACCCAAATTGCGTGAAAATGTAATCACATGTCAGTTCTAGTATAATATATTTGTCCAATGAATACCCGTTTATCATTTGCATTTCTTCTTGGTGTAGCAATTTTAATGGCCAGTAGTGTATAACGCCCGAGCAGGGTGACGCAGTTGTAACCCACTGTACTCGCAAAGATGAGGGCGGCGGTTCAGTCATCCTTTCGTCGTTCTCAAATTAGATTTTTTGATGTCTCCCTAAATCGAATAAATCATATCCTGGGATGTTTCCTTTATGAAAGATTTCATTTCCCATCCATACCCAATTCGGCGTCCGCGGAACATTGTTTGCCAAACTTACTCGCTTCAGATCAGTAAAATATTGACCTAACAGAATTTCTACCTGCGAAAATAAAAATTGTGTCAGAGGAAATGTCGTACCCTCACAAAAGAAAGCGAAAGAACGTCCACTATGGGGAACTAACATACAGGGACGAATCATATTTCAAACGCCTACTGGCAATTGTTCAAAAAAAAAAAATGGGTGGGAAATCTTATGGGACTTAACTGCTTAGGTCATCAGTCCCTAAGCTTACACACTACTTAACCTAAATTATCCTGAGGTGAAACACACACACCCATGCCCGAGAGAGGACTCGAACCTCCGCCAGGACTAGCCGCCCAGTCCATGACTGTAGCGCCAGCGACCGCTCGGCTAATCCCGCGCAGCGGCAATTGTTCTCCTCGCGAATTATTTGCGACTGGAGCACGAAATGGGGCAGTGACAGAGATACACAAAGTAACCTCCGTCACACACGACAAAGTGGCCTACGGAATGACAGATGTAGGTGTAGGCGTAGATGTAGAAAGGGCGATTGTGAAGTGTGGAGTGCCACAGGTCGTTTGTTCTGTTCCTATTCCCATACTACTTAAGTGACCGCCAAATGTCTAAAAAGACTGTTAGAATGCTGAAATGCTTACGTAACACAGGAACACGAATCAAATCCTAAACTCGATCATACTAGACGCAAACTAGACGATAGATCAAAAGACCTGCAACTGGCTCACTTCAAATAGCGTAAATACTAGTTTGACATAGCCTGGCGTAATGAAGCGCTACAGACATTATGAACTGTATCATACTGAAGGGTATCGATAATTTCATTTTTAGGCGAAGAAGTTCATACACATTTACGCTTACTGAAGTTCATTATTTCATGCATGCCTGTTTGTACTTGGTATGATTACGATTATTTTGCAGTTTTGGCTGGTTCAAATGGCTCTGAGCACTATGCGACTTAACATCTGAGATCATCAGTCCCCTAGAACTTAGAACTACTTAAACCTAACTAACCTAAGGACATCACACACTTCCATGTCCGAGGCAGGATTCGAACCTGCGACCGTAGCGGTCGCTCGGTTCCAGACTGTAGCGCCTAGAAGCGCACGGCCATTTTTGCAGTTTAAAAACGAAAATATGCAAATGCAGTTCCTCAAAGTTTTGTTAAATTGTAGTCAATGGATTTAAATAGGATCTTTACCAGAGACGTATGTAATTAAGTAACTTGCCTTTATATGTATATGTTGTCCTCTCTCTCACTTGGCTGGAAGGGCAATCGAGAAACAGAGTCTGGAACGGACAGTACAAGTAGTCGGGCTGTTGGAGTTTGTAGCTCTCTTAATCATTTGAAAGTTACATTAGTGTGGAAGTTTTACTATTATTGTGGTCAGTCATCTGAATCATTACGAATACGGAAAATATAATGAAGAAATTGGTTTTATTTAGTAGTTAGTGAATTAGTGAATCTAACAATCCTGCAACAGTACAGCTTCTTCGTACTAACAAGTCCTGCAGACATTTTCATACCCCTGCGACGAGACAACGAAGTCAAAATCAAGAGAATCAGCATAGCACTATTTCGATAGAATGGTCCTGTGTGCACGTCTTTTTAATGTCATTCGAAAATTACAGACAGGTCACTGTATGAACATTATTGAAATTATGGCATCGGTAAAAGATACGAACGATCATAAAGGAAAATAACGCGTATTTCAACATTAGTGAGAAGACAGTATACTGCCCACTGCTCCTCATTACTATAGGTTCACTCTCGGTCCACATTCTGCGCTCACTAGATCGCTACAACCACACAACAGATCATTTACATCTCCCTCTTCTACTGAGGATGACAGTGCAATTAGTGAATGTTGTAGTTGATATACTTCACTCTGAATTTATTATTTCACTCCAGACTACTTCTTTTATTTCCAGAATTCACTCCCCGCAGATTTTCCATGGGACACGAGTCAGGTGAGTTGCAGGCCAGTCGAGATGTGATGGAGTGGGATGGAGTGGGGGAGTATTCAGAAAACCTTTAGCACATTCTTTCAAACAATGAACTTTGTTATTGTCATCTTTATGTGCCTTTGTGGGCAATGGCGTCTTGTAAGGTGATCGACTCCAAACTTTTCATTGCATTCTATTCCCTTCGCGATGTTCTCTTGCTAACAGGTTCGGATGGACCTTTATTCACTGACTGAAACAATTCCTGTCGGGTTTGGAAGCAATTTTGATTCACAAGCCGTGAAACGAATCTCCGGTCCCTCCGAGTCAGCATCTTTTTTTCGACCTCTACTCCAATGTCGTGTTTGGTGGCTACGTGTCTTACACCGCTTGTAGGCACGTTAAACAATCCGCCGGGAAGCATCAGCAAATTCAAAAACTTTACACGCCTTACGTCCATGGGCACGGCCAGCCACGCCTGACTCTTTTTGCTGCTCTTCATGTCCTTACACTTGCGTACAAAGTTCTCTTGACTCATAAATGTCTCGCTAATCGCCACTTCCTTATGCTCACGTAAAGGCACTGAACGATTCGTCTGTGTGGACGCACTGGCCGTAGATTTTGATTGCACTGACTTAGGAGCTTAAATTTTTTACACCACCAAGGGACCGTAGACCTCGCCATTTAACGCGAACTTCAAGTTGATAGATTTACCCGTTCCTGAGAAAAAATGGTCTTACCAAACAGACAAGAAAGTGGTCCTACAACGGTTCCGCTTTTACCGACTTAAGTGCGGTATGCTAGTAACACGTTAAAGGAAAACAAGGAAATGGTATAAGACAGAGTAAAGAAGTTGAAAAACTAGCTCCCGGAAAAGTCAGAAATCTATACATATTATAAATATGGATATATGTATGTGTATGTTCCACATCTGCTCCTGAACCATTGGACATAATTCAACCAAATTTGGTACACATACAGGCAAAATCGTTTTTGGGGTAAGATCCCAAACTGTCATAGTCATATTTCAGGAGATACGTTGGTTGGATTTTTTTTTGGGTGGGGGGGGGGGGGGGGGGGGGAGGAGGCGGATCCCATCGGATTAGGGAAGGATGGGCAAGGAAGTCGGCAGCCCCCTTTCAAAGGAACCATCCCGGCATTTGACAGAAGCGGTTAAGGGAAATCACTGAAAACCTGAATCAGAAAGGCAGGACGCAGGTTTGAACCGTCGTCCTGGCGAAAGCGCTTCCAGTGTGCAAACCACTGCGCCACCTCACTTCGTGAGATGACATGATATGCGTGAGAAACTGCCTAATTGTGCATGTCATTTAAGTTTATTACTTCTTTTGCACTAACTATAATCGCAGTACACTTTGCGGACAGTATCCTCATACGCCACTGGACATACCTACGAATTTGTACACTACTGGCCATTAAAATTGATACACCACGAAGATGACGTGCTACAGACGCGAAATTTAACCGACAGGAAGAAGATGCTGTGATATGCAAATGGTTAGCTTTTCAGAGCATTCACACAAGGTTGGCGCCGGTAGCGACACCTACAACGTGCTGACATGAGGAAAGTTTCCTACTGATTTCTCATACACAAACAGCAGTTGAAAGGCGTTGCCTCTTGAAACGTTGCTGTGATGCCTTGTGTAAGGAGGAGAAATGCGTACCATCACGTTTCGGACTATGATAAAAGTCGAGTTGTAGCCTATCGCGAATGCGGTGTATCGTATCGCGACATTGATGCTCGCGTTAGTCGAGATCCAATGACTGTTAGCAGAATATGGAATCGGTGGGTTCAGCAGGGTAATACGGAACGCCGTGTTGGATCCCAACGGACTTGTATCACTAGCAGTCGAGATTACAGGCATCTTATCCGCATGGCTGTAACGGATCGTGCAGCCACGTCTCGATCCCTGAGTCAACAGATGGGGATGTTTGCAAGACAACAACCACCTGCACGAACATTTCGACGACGTTTGCACCAGCGTGGACTATCAGCTTGGAGACCGCGGCTGCGGTTACCCTTGACGCTGCATCATAGACAGGAGCGTCTGCGATGGTGTACTCAACGACGAACCTGGGTCCACGAAAGGCGTCATTTTTTCGGATGAATCGAGGTGAACGCACATTGGAAGCGTGTATGTATGGGGTGCCATTAGTTATACGTCTCGGCCACCTCTTGTTCGCATTGACGGCACTTTGAACAGTGGACGTTGCATTTCAGATGTGTTACGACCCGTGGCTCTACCCTTCAGTCGATTTCAGCAGGATAATGCACGACCGCATGTTGCAAGTCCTGTACGGGCCTTCCTGGATACAGAAAATGTTCGATTGGTGCCCTGGCCAGCACATTCTCCACATCTCTCACCAATTGAAAGCGTCCGGTAAACGATGGCCGAGCCGGCCGGTGTGGCCGTGCGGTTCTAAGCACTTCAGTCTGGAACCGCGTGATCGCTAGGTCGCAGGTTCGAATCGTGCCTCGCGCATGGGTGTGTGTGATGTCCTTAGGTTAGTTAGGTTTAAGTAGTTCTAAATTCTAGAGGACTGATGACCACAGATGTTAAGTCCCATAGTGCTCAGAGCCATTTGAACCATTTTTATGTACCAAGATTGCGTGAAAATGTAATCACATGTCAGTTCTAGCATAATATATCCATCCAATGAATACCCGTTTATCATCTGCATTTCTTCTTGGTGTAGCAATTTTAATGGCCGGTAGTGTATCATTGTAGAACACATAGATGACGCGATACGGTGTCACAAAGAATGAAATGACATGCGTGAAGAAATCGGACGTAACATGCACGAAATTTTAGTAGATTTATTGTTTATTAATAATACACTCCTACAGTGGAATAAACGTAAGGAAGTCTTTGATATCTGGCAGTGCTTTTGACAGCTTTCAACTGCGAGGTGCAAAAGGCTGTCGGCGGAAACCATAGTCGTTTACAGAGTTAGAGGTTTACAAACTCATGTTATAGAAACACGATACACCTGAGCCCTTCACACAGGAACTGTTCGTGATCATGCTTTTTTTATGTATTGCTTTGTATTACTGTACCATAATTTCAAAGGTATTTTCACGAACACATGGAAATAATGTTTTTTCGGTACTTTAGTACAAACGCAGTTCATTTTTTACTTTACTTTCTATTAGAAAATTGGTAATGTGTATACCCGGCCAACGCCGGTTTCTCAGCTAGAAAATAATAAAAAGCGCTCTAGCTCAATCAACAGAGAGCGCTCAGCTGTGTAAATGCGACGCAAGAGCGTCCGCGGGTCGGTGACAGGCGCCGACGTGACGAGGTGCGCCGTGCTGCGGCCTTGGGCAACCACGACACGCCACGCGCCCCGCCCGCCGTTATCTCGGCGGCCGGTCGCAACCCGATACCGCTGCTGGCAGCAGACGCCGCCCCACTGTGCCGCCGCCGGCGCTTCACGCACCACTGTGCCGCACATCGCGCCCGTAAAACGTCGCCCCGGCGTAGAGCACTCGCCGAGCCGGAGGCGTCTCCCGTCTGCCTCAGACCGGGAGCGAAAGCAGAAGAATGTGGAGGCCGACTGGTGCGCCGTCTGGGCACCGGAAGCTTGTCGTATTATGAACGGTGGAATACATCAAAAAAGAACCCTGGCTGCTCAAGCCACTTTCCGCGTTAGTTTCACCATCAAATTTCCGAGCTCTCACGTTTCCCAGCCCACGTCGTGCGTTGCGGTGTTGGTAACATATTTATTACTTGCGTCTTAAAATCATGTCAACAGAACTGTGTCCAACACTTCTTCCAACAACATTACAGCTTCACTGACGTAGTTGCGAATATTATAACATGCATCAGAACATTTTGGGACGGTGTTAGTACACTACTGGCCATTAAAATTGCTACGCCAAGAAGAAATGCAGATGATAAACGGATATTCATTGGACAAATATATTATACTAGAACTGACATGTGATTACATTTTCACGCTATTTGGGTGCATAGATCCTGAGAAATCAGTACCCAGAACAACCACCTCTGGCCGTAATAACGGCCTTGATACGCCTGGGCATTGAGTCAGACAGAGCTTTGGATGGCGTGTACAGGTACAGCGGTCCATGCAGCTTCAACACGATAACATAGTTCATCAAGACTAGTAACTGGCGTATTGTGACGAGCCAGTTGCTCGGCCACCATTCACCAGACGTTTTCAGTTGGAGAGAGATCTGGAGAATGTGCTGGCCAGGGTAGCAATCCATTTTCTGTATCCAGAAAAGGCCGTACAGGACCTGCAACATGCGGTCGTGCATTATAATGCTGAAATGCAGGGTTTCGCAAGGATCAAATGAAGGGTAGAGCCACGGATCGTCACACATCTGAAATGTAACGTCTACTGTTCAAAGTGCCGTCAATTCGAACAAGAGGTGACCGAGACGTGTAACCAATGGCACCCCATACTATCACGCCGGGTGATACGTCAGTATGGCCATGATGAATACACGATTCCAATGTGCGTTCACCGCGATGTCACCAAACAAGGGTGCGACCATCATGATGCTGTACACACAACCTGGTTCAAATCAGATGGCTCTGAGCACTATGGGGCATAACATCTGTGGCCATCAGTCCCCTAGAACTTAGAACTACTCAAACGTAACTAACATAAGGACATCACACACATCCATGCCCGAGGCAGGATTCAAACCTACACAGAACCTGAATTCATCCGAAAAAATGACGTTTTGCCATTCGTGCACCCATGTTACTCGTTGAGTACACCATCGCAGGCGCTCCTGTCTGTGATGCTGCGTCAAGGGTAACCGCAGCCATGGTCTCGGACCTTATAGTTCATGCTGCTGCAAACGTCGTCGAACTGTTCGTGGCCGGCCGAAGTGGCCGTGCGGTTAAAGGCGCTGCAGTCTGGAACCGCGAGACCGCTACGGTCGCAGGTTCGAATCCTGCCTCGGGCATAGATGTTTGTGATGTCCTTAGGTTAGTTAGGTTTAACTAGTTCTAAGTTCTAGGGGACTAATGACCTCAGCAGTTGAGTCCCATAGTGCTCAGAGCCATTTGAACCATTTGAACTGTTCGTGCAGATGATTGTTGTCTTGCAAACGTCCCCATCTGTTGACTCAGGGATCCAGACGTGGCTGCATGATCCGTTACAGCCATGCGGACATCTCGACTGCTGGTGATACGAGGCCGTTGGGATCCAGCACGGCGTTTCGTATTACCCTCCTGAACCCACCGATTCCATATTCTGCTATCAGCCACTGGATCGCGACCAACGCGAACAGCGATGTCGCGATAGGATAAACAGCAATCGCAATAGGCTACAATCCGACCTTTATCAAAGTCGGAAACGTGATGGTACGCATTTCTTCTCCTTACACGAGGCATCACAACTACGTTTCACCAGGCAACGCCGATCAACTGCTGTTTGTGTATGTGAAATCGGTTGGAAACTTTCCTCATGTCAGCACGTTGTAGGAGTCGCCACCAGCGCCAACCTTGTGTGAATACTCTGAAAAGCTAATTATTTACATATCACAGCATCCTCCTCCTGATGGCTAAATTTCGCGTCTGTAGCACGTCATCTTCGTGGTGTAGCAATTTTAATGGCCAGTAGTGTAGCATTCAGCTAAAACAGGGGCAACGAGTAGTGGTGCTCAATGTTAAATGCTAGAGAAGCTTCTTTTCGTGATATATCGAGGGGATCCTACGTTCATGGTCATACGTCTCCCCCCCCCTTGTGGAGGTCACTTTGTTAGAAGTTTTTCACCTGCAACTTGAAAACAGCTGTTTCGTTGACTATCTCGGCTCTACCAATATTGGCAGCAAGTTCAGATATGCATTTTTAAAGATATGATTGCGAGCTTGCATTTAAAGGTTTTTCTGACAGTAAAGTTACTTGAAATGGTGTGGCATACAGTATGTCCCAGCAGGAATGGTCCATATTCAGAGATCCATATCTGTATCTATATGACTGCTCATTCACGTGTAAGTGCCTGACGGAGGGTCTTCTAACCAACTTTGTCGGGAGTCCCGATGCCCCAGGGAGATAGGCATCTACTCCTTGGCATACGTGGAGAATTAACGGCGCAGGCATCAGCAGAGCGATCCCTGTGTTGTCAGAAGGCTATAACCAACAGGGTACACGGCGGCCCCATCACAACCGGCTGGCTACCGTGCTGGATATTTGGTGCAAAGAACTCCATGGTCGTCGTCTCCTCAAAAAGCAACACTGCACAGTGCATGGTGGAAATGGCACCCAGGAATGTATCCTCGCTCAAGAAATGGAGACCGAGCGGGACGGCAATGCGACGACATGAAAGCTGGCTAAAGGTCTGAATGCACGATGGACAAAATGCACCCTTCCCCAATTGGCTCGCTCTTCGGAAGAATTTGGAAATGTGGAGGTCAAACCCGAGAGGGGACCATCACATATAGGCCGATACTCTTGAGACACTTTTTAGCCGCCTCTTACGACAGGCAGGAATACCGCGGGCCTATTCTAACCCCCGAACTCGAAGGGGGAGGCTACTTCTCCACCTTCCCACTCTCTAAAGGCTCGAGAGGAAAAATAAAACTTAAATCTTTCGGATATTAATGTCTGGACACAGTATCTCAGCGGTCCAGCTGGCCGTCACCTTAAGGTGAGTAATCCGTCGCACCACCTCCCCGGAAGAGAAATCAAACACGCCGCGGCGGCTCCCTTATACACCGAACATAGGTCCACCGTCCTTGCGCGATCCGATCGAGAAAACTCGCGGAAACTATACATCGATATCAAACACTACTAAATGCACATGATACAAGCTATTATGTCGCAGTTGGTGACTATTAAATGCTTTTGATGACCGAGACAGAGGCAATTGTTTCTTAATGCAAAATAAAACAGGGCTCTATCTCTTATTTAGAGGATATCCGATATCTCTGTTTCTAATATTGTCACATAGGCGGATGCAAATGGCTTCTTTCACTACACAGTCCCAATACCGCGACGTGCCTCTTTGAACAACTTTTTATGTTCTCCAGTAAGACGATGTTACGCCACTGCAGATTTTCCTGGCTGAAATAAACGCGTGTCTCGATAATGCCCCACGCATTGATCCTGGACTGTACGAATTGTTTGTCCAACGTAGGCTTTCCCGCAAAGGTAGGGAGTCTTGTAGACCCCGGGCTTTCTCAAACGCAAATCATCCTTCACTGAGCCCAGCAGAGTTCTGTTTTTAGCTGGCAGATGGAACAGACTTTTAATACCAAATTTCTTTAAAATTCTTCCTACTTTTGAAGATATGCTTCCCACAAAAGGTAGGCTTTCCACTGATTTGCTTGTATCTTCTAGGTATTGGTTCCCGCGAAGCTCCAATCTGTAGACCACAATTGATCTGATTGTCAGTATAAACAATCTGCATGAACACAGCTTTCAGATGACTCAGTTCTTGTGTCAAAGTATCTGCATCTGAGATGGCGTAAGCTCTCTTTAATAATGTTATGTAGGACGCCATTGCGTTCGTACGAGGCATGACAACTTGATGAATGAAGATATCGGTCAGTATGCGTGGGCTTACGGTACGTTCTATGTCCTAATGACCCATCACCCCTCCTGCAGACCAAGATACCTACAAACGAAAGTTTTACATCCGTTTCAACTTCCATCGTGAACGTTATATTGGGATGCAGGCAATTCAAATGATCTAGGAAACAAACCAGAGCATTCCTCTCATGTGGCCTCCCATGTACCGTCGATACATCTCCAGGGACAAGTAAAACCAAAATGTTTCTGGAGATACGCCGACAATATGTGGCGGTATAGGGACTGTGTAGTGAAAGAAGCCATTGAAATCCAACCATCTGACAATATTACAAATAGAGATAAGGGATAGCCTTTAATTGAGAGTTGGAGACCTGTTTTGTCTTGACATTAAGTAAAAACGGTGTATGCTTCGGTCATAAAACGCTGCCAGTAGTGTTTGATATCGATTTACCGTTTCCACGACCTTTGACCACCGGTGCGCTGTTGTGCCTTGCGCTAGAGGGCAGTTATGTCTGCGCGGTGGACCTGAGGTCGATGTTAAAGGTGCCGCCGCTGCGTGTTTGGTTTCAGTTCCGGCGAGTTAGCGCGACGGATTACTCACCTGAAGACGGCGTCCAGCTTGATCGCCGAAATATGGTATCGAGATCGGTATGTTCTCGCAGGAGACTCGACAGAAATATCACAAATTACGACGCGGTAATGTTTGCGCAACTACTTAAATCTTTCTGTTTGAGCTGTGATTTCTCTTATTTTATTAGATAATCATTTCCCCATATGTAGACTGGAGCAGTTTTTATATACGGATGACGTAACCCATATTACGATATGATGAAAATGTGTTATTGATGGTTTTATCACCTGATAATAAAGTTTTTTATATCGCCCAACATTATGCTGTGAATTCTTTTATGAACCTGATGATGGCCAAACGACTGAAGCTGGTTGTGAATAAATAAAGTATTTTAGTGGCAGCTCAAGACAGTGGTATGACATTTTTATGTTATATAATAACTATGGGGCACCAACTTCTGAAAATATAAAATATTTTCAGTTTCAGATGAGAAGGCTGGTGATTAAAATTTCCTCCTGGAAAGGTCTCATCGCAACGATGATGCCATCCCAACATGCTTATCCTATCCAAGACACTCTCTCCCCTATCTCGAGATAATAGAAGACGAGCTGCCCTTGACAGGACGGTCACTCGAAACAAATAAATCTTGCAAACATGAGCTATAAAATGAATACCCAAAATTATGACCATCTACTTAGTTACTGGTATGTCCACCTTTAGCACTGATAACAACGGCGACGCATCGTGGCTTGGAAGCTATGAGGCCTTATTAGGTCGCTGTGGGGAACAGGCACGTCATTTGCACACACAAGTCACCTAATTTCCGTAAATTCCGGAGAGGGGAGCGATGAGTTCTGACGCCACGTTCAATCACATCCCAGATGTTTTGATCGGATCCAGATCTGTCGAGGTGGGAAGGCCAACTTATCAGTTGGAACTTGCCACTGCGTTCCTTGAGTTACTTCACCACACTCCTGGCCTTAGAGATGGTGTGCCGGCCGGAGTGGCCGAGCGGTTCTAGGCGCTACAGTTTGGAATCGCGCGACCGCCACGGTCGCATGTTCGAATCCTGCCTCGGGAATTGATGTGTGTGAAGTCCTTAGGTTAGTTAGGTTTAAGTAGTTCTAAGTTCTAGGGACTGATGACCACAGCAGTTAGTACCATAGTGCTCAGAGCCTTTTGAACCATTTTTAGACATATTGCATTGTCTTGTTGAAAAATACTACTGTTGTCGGGAAACATGATCGTGATGAAAGGGTGTACGATCTCCTTGGCCGTCATCATGCCGCGAACTAGCTCCACTACACCCATGGATGCCCACATAAATGTTCCCCAGAACATAACGGAGACGCCGCCAGCTTGTCTTCGTCCTCCAATGCAGGTGTCAAGGAGCTGTTCCCCTGGAAGACGACGGATTCACGCTGTCCCACCGGCTTGATAAAGAAGGTACGATATCTGGTTTCATCAGGTCTTGCAACGGACTGCCACTGCAGCAACGTCCGGTGTGGAAGGCCACGTGTCCAATTCAGTAGCAGTTGCCGATGTCGTAGTGTTGACATTGGCACATGCAAGGGTCGTCGGCTGCGGAGGCCCATCGTAAGGAGTGTTGGGTGCACTGCGTGTTCGGGCACAATTGTACTCTGCCCAGCATTAATGTCTGATGTCAGTTTAGCAACAGTTCGACAGCTGTCCTGTTCCACCAGCCCGCTCAGCCTACGACGTCCGACATCTGGTGAGAGGGGCGAGAGCTAGACCCCACAACGTCTGGAAGTGTATTCATCTTGGTTTCACTACGTGTTGAAGACACTCACGACAGCACCCCTCGAACACCGTACAAGTCGCGCAGTTCCCGAAATGCCCGTGCCCAGCTCGCGGGTCATCGCAATCTACCCCCTTCAAACTCACAAAGACCGCGTGGCTGTGGCTTCTCCATTCTACACACGGACAGCACACCCACTGATACTACATGCAAACTACGTGTGTTTGACTAGCAGTAACTCCTCGTCAGGTCACGCTGATATAGCCTGGACGGGTTTATATCGATAGTAGGTCGGTGGTTACAATGTTCCGTATGATCAGTTTACTTTAAGAGGTATGAAAAGTTCTTCCTTTACGACACTGTGAAACAAATCTCTTCTACTGCAAGCTCATTGCTTTACATATTTTGAGAAGCGGTTTACGGAGCATAACAAGAAAGAGATATCCAGCAAGTACGGGCACTAAAATGGATACCTTGAGAGCAATGAGGAACGTAACTCATGTACTGAACTAGTGCTAAGCTATGCAATTTCAAGCTCACGTTTAGTAGATAATTTTTTCTCGTATTTGTCCATATTACTTCCTCCCAAAATAACACAAAGAACTTGCAGTAGAAGAGAGCTTCTTCACAGTACCGAAGATGAATAAGTGCTCATAATTTTTAAGGTATTCTCATGTTTGCTAGAATTCCAGTTTCGAATGTTGCTGTCACATCCCTGAAAACTAACGACTCCTCCTGGGACATCTCTTTGTGAAACTAGCTTCAGTTTTACTTACAAGACCATAAAATACTTAGAGGAACTATCTCATTTTCTCAGCACAGAACTAGCGTGCCTCACATACAGCTATTCTCTAGCTCCTGTTTACCTGTCTCAAAATATTAACAGAAAAAGTATTTTGCTAGGATATAGGATCACAAATACAATTTGGAATTGGTTTTTTTCTTCTCTACGTAACTGTTACAATATATTTTGCCAAATTAGGTTGTACACTCAATGCTCTCTGGATACAGTGATTTGTTAGTACAGTCCAATCTTATTAATACGTAAGGCCACATCTCAAAAAGATATAAAAATTCGTAATCAGTTCCTCTGGGAAAGCTCAGTGTACCTATTGCTCTTTCAGTGGTCCGTTTGTCGCTACTGGTCATTTCTGTAACACTTCGGCGTACATAATCGGGAAAAATCTTTAGCCTTCGGTCAAACTGGATACTGGCTTCAGCTTCGTTTCTCTAACCTTTAAGAGTATGCGGATGGCTCGAACATAATTTCTTCGTATTCAGTCATTTTCTGTGCACTGGATCCACAGTTGTCATGAATTTTTTAAATGACTCCATGCCACCTGCTAGTATTAATTTGAAGTTTATTCTCACACCTTTGTACAATTTACTATTTTGGTCATTTTCAAGTAGCTACATATATTCGGCGATTGTTTGGTCGACATAAATCTGTGAGAGCAGGTTGTGCCGTACTGATTTGTTTCGAGTGTTCTATATGAAGCACGTGAGTTTCCCTGGTAATCGTCTGCGTTGACATCCTTTGTAATTAAAAACTTCCATTCAACAACTGTGATGAGGTAGCGCGTCGTCAGGTTAAAAAGTAGTTATACATTTAATGTACTAGACTACGCAGCGTGCTTCATATACAACGAGAGACGTATAAAAAATTTGCCATCGCCTTTTTGATGACCAAGTAGCAAACGTAAAACGTACGTACATGATCATGCCTTTAGATTCTAATTTTTCCAAAAGTGTGAATATAAACAAAAAATTACACGTTTTGGCAGCATGAAGTCAGATATGTTACATATCTGTGCAGGAGAGACAGGTTGAGCAAAATATGTTTAGGAGAAAATCAGGTCTTTATAGGTTCACAGTTAGCAGGGGGACTTAAAGTATAATTAAATGCACAATAAATTTACTAATGCACTTATTCGCGCAGTGCAGTGGCAGTGTTAGTGAAATTAATTTTTACAGTTGAGAGTAGATAACAAACAAGGACAGAAGATAAAAGTTTACAAATTCTTAAAGTAGGTGAATACAGTCTCTTTTTACGCTTACGGTGGCTACATACGGAAGTCCGGAGGCGAGGGCATACGACCTCCTCTAGGATCACGTCTAGTAAAGCAGTGGAGTATTCAAAGTAACCTTAGTTTGGAGAATATTGTTACCATTGTCATCAGTGGGTGTAAAGAGACGTAAAATAATTCCGTGCATCTCATATCTCATAATAGTCCCATGTATGACAACAAGTGTCTGGCACAGTTGTTGATCGCTTACTGCTGCTACAATGGCAGGTTATCAAGACTTACGTGAGCTTGAACGTGGTGTTATAGACTGTGCACGAGCGATGGGACACAGCATCACGGAGGTAATGATGAAGCGGGGATCTTCCAGTACGACTGTTCCACGAGTGTACCGTGAATATCAGGAATCCGTTAAAACATCAAATCTCAGATATCGCTGCGACTGGTAAAATATCCTGCAGGAACGGGATCAATGACGACTGAAGAGAATCGTTCAACGTGATAGAAGTGCAATCCTTCCACAAATTCCTGCAGATTTCAATGCTGGGCCATCAACAAGTGTCTGCGTGCGAACCATTCAACGAAACATCATCGATATGGGCTTTCGGACTCGAAGGCGCACTCGTGTACCCTTGATGACAGCACGAGACAAAGATTTACGCTTCGACTGGGCCTGTCAACACCGACATTGTTCTGTTCATGACTGGAAACATGTTGCTTGGTCGGACGAGTCTCGTTTCAAATTGTATCGAGCGGATAGATGGGAACGGGTATGGAGACAAACTCATGAATCCACAGACCCTGCATGGCAGGAGATGAGTCCTCAAGCTGGTGGAGACTCTGTAATGATGTGAGCGTGTGCAGTTGGTGTGATGTGGAACCCCAGATGCGTCTGGTTCAGACTCTTACAGGTGACACTTACGTAGGTATCCTGTCTGTTTACCTGTATCCACTCATGTCCTGAATGCATTCCGGCAAACGTGGGCACTTCCAGCAAGGCAATGCGACACCTCACATGTCCTGAATTGTTACAGAGCGGCTCCAGGAACACTCTTGTGAGTTTAAACACTCCCGCTGGCCACCAAATTCTCGAGATATGAACATTATGGAGCATATCTGTGATGATTTGCAACGTGCTGGTCAGAAGAGGTCGCCAACCCCATGTACACTTATGGATTAATGAACAGTCCTGCAGGATTCATGGGTTCAATTCCCTCTAGCACTACTTCATACATTATTCGAGTCCATGCGCACTTCTGCGCGCTCACGGGGGCCCTGCACCATATGAGACAGGTGTACCAGTTTCTTTGGCTCTTCAGTGTAAGTCTCATAGTCTATTTTTATTTGTGTACTAATCAGGTTCCGTGATATTGTGCACTGCAAAATTACTTGGAAATGGACGAGTCAGCATATATGTCAAATAAATCTGATTGAAACATTATTCTACAAAAGAAACTGGAGAATGAATAAAACACGAAAATTTTGTGAGAGAGTACACGAATAAATAACTGATTAGAAAGTAACTCCCTCAGCTACTGCGAGGAGCTTCACAGAATAATAGTATACCTTATGGAATTACTTTTATCTGAGTACCTCCAGCTCAACACTCTGCATTAAGGTTATTCAGAATGAAACACAATAAATTGTCCACAAACTTGATCATGTTAGTGTCCGTATGCGAGGTGCCGATAGGGAAGGGGGAGCGGACATTGCCTGTGATTGCGTATTAATGGGTTGACCAGGGTAGATTTTCTTTTAATGTCCTAATGTGTTCCTTAGAGAATCTGTTTTTAAGATTCATTCATATAATGTGTGCCGTAAATGTTAAAATATGTTAAAACTGCGATTTACTAGCAGGATGTCAGTTGCATTAAAATCCTCGAATGCAACCGATGTTATACTATAACCGTCCCCGCAAAATTGGGTCCTGTTACTTTCCGACAGTATCACAGAGGTAATTAGTATAAACTGAAACACTATTCTGAACCAAATTTCTCTTCGTAACGCGATGATTTTTATGGTAAGCAATCTGAAAGAACACGTCTGCTTGTCATTTCGCAACCTTTTTATACGAAGTAAAAGGTGAATGCTTTAAAATGACAAACGTATCTGTATGGATAGAAAGGGTTCCAAAATTAATACCATTCGTGCAAAAAACGCTTCTATTGATAATCAGACGCGACTAAATGGATGTAATTTCGTCAAAGAACGCCAACTGTTGGATGCTAATATTGCTGGTTTAGTGTTTGTTCAGTTTCAGTATTAAAAAAGTAAGTGGAAATTTTAAACGCTTGTTTCTTTTTTTCTCCAAATAGCATTTTTCTAATTGGCGGTAGCTGTAACTCATGAAGTGTACATGCTGTTACATTATACATGCGGTGTCTGCCGACCAAAGATCCCTTCAGGGCAGATGCACACCAAGCACGAACGTATGTCTGTTTGCGGTTGGGGATATTCAACCGCCAAATAAATATTAAAATTCATGGTGAACCTTCAGCTGTTCGTTATTTTATACAATGCGCTTCGCTATTAGCTTCAGTCAAATGACCATTATTAAACATAAGCTGGTATGAACGGCTGGGAAGTTATACCATAATAAGAGTATTTATTTCTTTTGGGGCCACCATACTAGTACATTTTTTTTACATTAATTGCTGTGTACAATAGATTTCATAAAGAAGCAAAGTTCACAACGACAGCTAGTCACACACCCAGCCGTTCATGCCAGCTTATGCTTGATAACAGTCATTTGATCGAATCTACTAACGAAGCGCATTGTCCAAAATGAAGGACAGTTTAAGGGCCACCATGACTTTTACCAAGCTCGAACTCTTACGGGAATAAGCGGGATGCCTCGAGTAATGAGGATGACGAGGAGGGGCACAGCATGAGTAGTGTGTGGTATGAGCATTTGGGTCTGGCGCGAGGCGTCCTAGCATAGTCCGTGAGGTTATGGTGACTACTCTGTCCGGATGGGGTAGTGGCCAGTGCTTCTACCTATTAAGCAGGACACCCATCCTCGAATCTTGCTCCATTGATGTGAATCAATGCCCAATGGCGGCTTTTTTTTTATTTTGACTCATCGGTCTCTTGACTGATTTGATGCGGCTCGCCACGAATTCCTCTCCTGTGGCAACCTCTTCATCTCAGAGTAGCACTTGCAACCCATGTCCTAAATTACTTGCTTTATGTATTCCATTGTCTGTCTTCCTCTACAGTTTTTGCCCTCTATAGCTTCATCTAGTACCATGGAAGTCATTTCCACACGTCTTAACGGATGACTTATCATTTTGTCCCTCCGTATTGTCAGCGTTTTCCACATATTTCTTTTCTCTCCGATTCTGCACAGAACCTCCTCATTCCTCACCTTATCAGTCCACCTAATTTTCAGCATTCGTCCGTAACACCACATCTGAAATGCTTCGATTTTATCCTGTTCTGGTCTCCCAAAGTCCATGTTTCATTACCAACGACTAAAGTATTTAATTCCTTAGTGTCCTAATTGAATTATACCTTTTTTAACAAGCGAGTCGGTGTTTCTTTTCGAATGTGGTATGTAGGATTTTTCCAATACACAGTGTGATTATAATTAAAAAATGGTTCAGATGGCTCTGAGCACTATGGGACGTAACATCTGAGGTCATCAGTCCCCTAGAACTTAGAACTAATTAAACCTAACTAACCTAAGGACATCACACACATCCATACCCGAGGCAGGATTCGAACCTGCCACCGTAGCAGTCGCGCGGTTCCAGTCTGAAGCGCCTAGAACTGCTCGGCCACTTCGGCCGGCGATTATAATTAAAGTTAAACTTTGAAAACCGTTAGAGAAATAACACCACTAGTCAGAATGACTTCAAATTGCAACGGAATGTTATCGGAGAAGGGGAAAAACGTATGGCGAAGAAAAATAAATAGTTACAAAATATTGCAATAGATGGTGCTCTAAGTGGTCGACCACAAATGACAAATTAATCATACAAAAATGCTTAAGGTTTCCTTCCTCTACCAGGTTGCACACCAAAAGAACCCGATTTCTCGAATTTCAAAATCATTTTTTCCAGACCCTCGGCCGTCATAGGACCAATGCTTTTTTTCAAACCCTTCAGTGCCCGGAACTTCTGGAGAGCGACGTGTGCACTGTCATCATTCTTGTAATACAGTTTTACAAGCAAAGCGCGATCCTGCATTGAGACAGTCTTGACGAACGTCGCAAACGCGAAAGGAGGAAAAACCGTGTACCCGGCGCGTTTATACTAGCTTAAATGGGTCGTGTGCATGGCAAGTGTTTTCATTTACGTATGCAGACACATACAGCACCATCAATTGATCAATTTTCATACAATTTTTTTCTTCTGTCATACGTTTTCCCCATTTCCCGATAATATTCCGTTGCAACGTGACGCCATTCTGGCCAGTGGCGTTATTTCTACAGCGTTTAGAAAGTTTAGCTTTAATTGTAAGCACCCTGTATTATAAATTCCAAAATCGAGCGTCAGCCTGGACCACCCCCTTAAGCGGAATTAGTTTAAAGGATTACTTCGTGTCTTCCCCAGCTTCTAACTACTACAATTCTGCATTGAATACGTTGCTAGAGTCCATTGGGAGAAGAAGACAGCACAATCCGTAAGGGAACCGAGAAGCGAAATTAACATTCCGTACGCTGGTGTACACGTAGCTGCAGGCAAGTACCGCAGCTCGTGTACTCGCCTTGGCATCGCTTAGTAGCCCTCCTGAGCTCGAGACGGAATTCATGTGCCTGTACAGTGAAGCTGGCGGCGGCGGCGGCGGTAGCTCGTTCCGCCTGCCACGGGCGTAGACAGCCACTTGCGCGCGGGAATTCGGGCTCCCCCGGCGTCCCAAATGAAGCAAACAAATGAAAGCGCTTCATTACGGCGGCCCGGCCCAGCGGTCCCAACAAGTGAGTGAATTATGAATGGCAGGCACGCCGCCGGAGCTCCGCACAGCGCAGAACTGCGCGCCGCGCGCCAGCCTCGCCGGGTCGATGCCGGTGTCAGCGACGGTGTCGTTCGGCGCCGCCTGCGCCGGTCCTCTGGCAATCCGCGTCGTAATTAATGCACAAATGCCGGCGTGTCCGCGAGGTGCCCAGGGGCGCTGTTTCAGTGGCCGCTAACGCTGGCGCGGGCCGGCGGGCTGACATTCAGCGGATTAGTCCGCCGTATGACGTCCCGAGGCAGCGCGCACAACGTGCGGCCCCGCGCAGAAATGTACCGCCGAGATGGCGTGGCGCACAGCCAACCAGCACCAAGATGTGCCGGCAAATGCAAATACGGACATTAAACACAGCATATACGCGCAAAGCCAGATCGTACCTAATTTGTTTGTTACCGTCTACATTCAACTATGATACGTCACCTATAAATAAAATTGCGATCCATGAAAACAACGGTTCGATACTTTTGGTACAGTACGTCAGTGACGTAATAAATTATAGGAGTACCGGTAGTACTGGTAGCACTGGCAGGGAAAGAGATATAAATAAATGTGCGAGACAGAAACCGGGAGCCGACGACGTCCATTTATCTTTTGTTTGTTTTGCACGTAATTACAGTGTTTGTCCATTGTGTATATTATGTCAATACTCTAAAACTCGATCCGAAGAGGCTTAGGCGTAGTCCCATATACCGATCCTGCCTTGGAGGCGCTGAAGTAGGAGATGTGTCTCAGAGCTGGATAGTGACATATGGTGACGTGAGACTGGACGCGCGCATAGTTTATGTATCAGCCGATAGAGGACAGTATTGGATAGGAGACTGTAATTTAGTTTCGATTGTGCCCACTAGAGTGCACTAAAGTAGTTGAATGTTTTTTCATAAACTGTTCTAGTATTTTAATAAAGTGTTATTATGTCTTTTTGTGTATGTAAAATGTTATACACGTGTTTTAGCAATATGAATGATGCGTGAGTGTGGTTTAAGGTAAATATGAAGATAATTGTTTGACGAATTATGTAGTGGGATTTAGTGCGGGAACATTTCGAAGAGGTATGGATGTGGACAATGGGGACTTTTGTAGAATAGATTTGTAAAGTAAGTTTATGCTAAAGGGAAAGTTAATTCAGGTATAAATAACAATAGTAAATAACTTTATGCATAAACAAAACTTCAGCAAATTAGATAATTACGCCGGTAAAAAGTGCAGTCATTAGGTTTACTATTTTACGATTCGTTATTGATGAAAAGCGCGGATTGACGCGGGAGAATGTTGTTTTGCTATTTGCTGTTGACTAAACTGACCAATGGTAAAGAAATATTCTTCGCGCGCCTTTCTCTGCTGGTGGAGAAGACTTGGAGTATTCTAGAGAGGAGTCGGAGCCCAGCCATGAAACAGTTCGGACGTGTGTAGTAGTAGTTCCGATGGAAATGATAACTTCCAGGATCTAGCAGTGTTTCATACATCAAAAGTGTTGTAAGTGACGGCATAATTATTCCGATGGATGTGTAGAAATTTCGGAATTTTTAAGTGAATTTTGTGACGAGAAAAGATATAAATTCCACGTGGCGTATTGAGCAGGTCGGTGGTTAAAAACTGTGACTGCATTAGGTACCGACAGACTTAATATTGGGCGAGCAATCTCAGTCAAAAATAATCCGTATTTTTGTAGCCCTTATGTTTTCGGGAAATGTAACACCATAAATTTGCTAACGTGAGTGAAAGCGATTGTGAGTGACTGTGTTAAGACTAGCACGGGCTTGGCAGTGATACATGTTCACCTAAGTTTCATAATATATTAATTAAGGACAAAATTTCCAACCTTTCATTTCGTGTGAAAACTTTCTCCCGGAACATAGATTAGTGACTTTAATTGCAACCTGGTTCATGTCGAAGTACAGTAGGTTTCGCTCGGCTTCCCTACTGATGATCTGCTGAGACAATGTTCACAGGTAGGTGCAGGTTCGTCGTAAAGGGACGGAAGGAACCGCGCCGCCGCAAGGCCTAGGACGGCCCAAGGGTACCGATCGGTCGCCGTGTCATCAGCCCACAGGCGTCACTGGATGCGAATATGGAGGGGCATGACGTCAACACACAGCTCTCCCAGCCGTATGTCAGTTTACGAGATCGGAGTCGCTACTTCTCAGTCAACTAGCTCCTCAGTTCGCCTCCGAAGGGCTGAGTGCACCCCGCTTGCCAACAGCGCTCGGCAGACTGGATGGTCACCCATCAAAGTGCTAGCCCAGCCTGACAGCGCTTTACTTTGGTGATCTGACGATAACCGCTGTTAGCACTGCTGCAAGGACGTTGGCACATTTTATGTCCATACAATATACAAATAACGTTTTACAAGCAATAAAAGTTAGTTAATCGCGTACATCCTGGGCTTTTGCGTGAACAGAGGTATTACTTTTGGTGCAAGTGCGCGAACATGAGCGAATCTAAATAATTATTATTGTTATTTTCTACTTACCATGTAGTTTGCACATCATAGTTAGAGTTTCTGTTATTTTTGATAAGAATGAAAGTAGTTTTGAATAACATGAAATGCTTTACATATGTATGAATGCGTGGGTTCCTGGCGATATGAATTAATAAAATTTTCCCGGGCTTCCAGCCGCGTCAGGCGGTTAAGATCGCACCCGACGCGGCTGGCAGCCCAGGAAAATTTTACTAATGCTTTACTTATACTCGACGAAGTATTAGAGTGATGCTCTATATGCTTTTCTTTTGTGTTTTTCTATTTTTACCTTTTTTTAGTAAATTGCAATTTCTAGTGCTATACGTTAAATTTGTGTTTATTTCTACACTTTTAGTACAACATTCCTCTTATTGACGTTACAAATCAACAATTTTCGAGTAAAACTTCATAAAAGTCCAACAATTTCAATTTTACTATGAACAGTGTTTTAGTCCAGAACCGCGCGACTACTACGGTTGCTGGTTCGAATCCTGCCTCGGGCCTGGATGTGTATGATGTCCTTAGGTTAGTTAGGTTTAAATAGTTCTAAGTTCTAGGGGACTGGTGACCTCAGATGTTTAGTCCCATAGTGCTCAGAGCCATTTGAGCCATTTGAAAGAGGGCGGAGGAGCGGACAGAGGTTCAGGTAACTCTCTTGTCCTAGGGTTGGGGAACTGCCCCTAAAGGCGGAAGAATCAGCAATGATCAACGGCATGAGGATGCAGAAGGCAAAGGGAAACACTACATTAAAGACATGTAAGGTGCATCCAAAGGACATGTGGGATGTAATTGATAAAGTGTCATGACAGTCTCTCCATTGGCAAAAGACTCCGGAATAGTTCCCAATTCGGATCTCCGAGAGGAGCCTGCCAAGGGAGAGGTGACATGAGAAACAGATTGAATAATCAACGGAAGTCGGGGCCGGGGGAGCGGGGGAGGACGTCAGAAGATTTAACATGGTAGGGAAACTAGATGATCCGAAAAGGGAAATGCGAAGGCTCAATTTAGATACAGTAGGGGTCAGTGATTGAAATGGAAAGAAGATAAGGATTTATGGTCAGGTGAGTATAGGGCAATATCAACAGAATCAGAAAATGGTGTAACGGGAGTATGATTCGTTATGAGTAGGAAGACAGGGCAGACAGTGTGCTACTGTGAACAATTCAGTGACAGGATTGTTCTTAACAGAGTCGACAACAAACCAACACCAACAACGACATTTCAGATATACATGCCGACGTCGCAAGCTGCCGATGAAGAGATAGTGAAAGTATATGAGGATATTGAAAGGGTGATACAGTACGTAAAGGGAGATGAAATTAAGTGTAAAATTCAGTGAATTGTGGATGAAGCCCGACCAACAGGCATTACATGGATTGAGCGAGAATAATGGTGCATTGAGAATGACTAGCTTCAAGCTGAAGTCTATATCTCCACAATTAATCATGGGGGACTGGAATGCACTTGTACGGGAAGGAGTGAAAGAAAAGGTTACAGGAAAATATGGGCTTGGGGCAAGTAATGAGAGAGGAGAAACACTAATTAAGTTCTGTAATAAATTTCAGCTAGTAACAGGGAATACTCGTTTCAAGAATCACTGGGAGAAGGCCGGGTGATACGGGAAGATTTCAGCTGGATTACATCAAGGTCAAGCAGAGATTCCGAAATCAGATACTGGAATCAGACGTACCAAGGAGCAGATATAGACCCAGGTCACAATATAGTAGTGATGAAGAGTAAGCTGAAAATTAAGACAGTAGTCACGAAGAATTAATGCGCAAAGAAGTGGGATACGGAAGTGCTAAGGAATGACGAGATACGCTTCAAGTTCTCTAAGACTGTAGATACAGCAATAGCGAATAGCTCAGGAGGCAGCACAGCTGAAGAGGAATGGACATCTCTGAAAAGGGACATCACAGACGCTATACAGAAAAACGTAGGTACTAAGAAGGTAACTGCGAAGAAACCATGGGCAACAGAAGAAAAATTTGGGTTAATCGATGAAAGGAGGAAGTAAAAAATGTTCCGGGAAACTCAGGAATACAGAAGCACAAGTAGCTAAGGAATGAAATAAATACGAAGTGCGGGGAAGCTAAGACGAAATGGTTGCAGCAAAAATGTGAAGAAATCGAAAAAGAAATGATTATCGGAAGGACGGACTCAGCATACAGGAAATTCAAAACAACTCTCCGTGTGATCAAAAGTAAGGGTGGAAACGTTAAGAGTGTACCAGGAATTCCGCTGTTAAATGCAGAGGAGTGAGCGGATAGGTGGAAAATATACATTTAAAGCCTCTATGAGGGGGAAGATGTGTCTGATGTGATAGAAGAAGAAACAGGAGACGATTTAGAAGAGATAGGGGATCCAGTATTAGAATCAGAATTTAAAAGAGGATTTAAGATCAAATAAGGCATAAGCGATGGATAACATTCCTCCACAATTTCTAAAATCTCAATGGCCGCAGTGGCAATAAAACAACTACTCTCGTTCGTGTATAAAATGTATGAGTCTGGCAATAAACTGTCTGACTTTCGAAAAAATATCATCAACACACTTCAGTAGACTGCAAGAGCTGACAAGTGCGAGAAATATCACCCAATCAGCTTAACAGCTCAAGCATCCATATTGCTGACAAGAGCCTTAAAACAAAAGACTGGAAAATAAAATCGAGGGTGTGTTAGACGACGATCAGTTCGGCATTACGAAAGGTAAAGGCTCCAGAGAGGCGATTCTGACGTAGTGGTTGATAGTGGAAGCAAGACTAAAGAAAACTCAAGACACGTTCATGGGATGTGTTGACCTGGAAAAAGCGTTCGACAATGTAAAATGGTGCAAGATGTTCGAAATTCTGAGAAAAGTAGAGGTAAGCCTTAGCGAGAGGCGTGTAATATACAATATGTACAGCAGCCAAGAGGAAATAATAAGACGACCAAGAACGAAATTCTCGGATTGAAAAGGATGTAAGACAGGGATGTAGTCTTTCGCCCCTACTAATTCAATCTGTACACCGAAGAAGCAATGATGGAAATAAAGGAAGGCTCAGGAGTGGAATCAAAATTCAAGGTGAAAGGATATCAGCGTCACGACTCACTGATAACACTGCCACCCTGAGTGAAAGTGAAGAAGAATTACGTGATCTGCTGAATGGAATGAACAACTTAACGAGTACAGAATATGGACTGAGAGTAAATCGAAGAAAGATGAATGTAATGAGAAGTAGCGGAAATGAGAACAGCGAGAAACTTAAAATCACGTTTGATGGTCACAAAAAAGTAGATGAAGGAATTTTCATACTTAGGTAGTAAAAGACCAATGACGGACGGAGCAACGAGGCATGAAAATCAGACTGTCAATGGCAGAAAGGGCATTCCTGGCCCAGAGGAGTCTACTAGTACGAAACAAAGGCCTTTATTTGAGGAAGAAATTTCTTACAATGTGCGTCTGGAGTACAACATTGTATGGTAGTGAAACATGGACTGTGGGAAAACCGGAACAGGATAGAATCGAAGCATATAACATGTGGTCATACAAACGAAGGTTGAAAATTGGGTGGACTGATAAGGTAAGGAATGAGGAGGTTGTGGGCAGAATTGTAGCGGAAAGGAATGTGTGGAAAACACTGATAAGGAGAAGGGATAGGATGGTAGGACATCTGTTAAGACATGAGGGAATGACTTCCACGGTACTAGAGGGAGTCAGAGATTGGAATACATCCACGCAAATGATTGAGGACACCGGTTGCAAGTGCTACTTTCAGATGAAGAGGTTGACACAGTAGAGGATTTCGTGGCGGGCTGCATCAAACCAGTCCGAAGGCTGATGGCTGATGATAAAAAACAAAGTGTGTAGGACAAATTGTAAGAGTCGACAGTGAGTAGAGAAGTTACGGGTGGTTTTTACCTAGACTCAAGGAATTCGGCTGATTGCACCGGTAGATTGAAAATGATTCCTGTGGCTTGCTGCGCTAACGAACTTTCATAAGGTAAAACCTTCTTCGATCCGTAGGTTGGCACGGTTTTATGGGAGGTGCTATACTCTTTCCCTTTTAGGGCTTTGGACTAATTTTCCCAGTCAATGACAATGGAAACTGCAGTTTATGGTGGACTCCAAACGATGGTGGAGCTGGAAAAACAGTATTTAATGGAAAATTTCAAAATAAATTAATTACATTTTACCACTGGCGTTACAGATTTTGTAATCAACATTACACAAATAAACAACCGTGGAAGTCGTTCGAGAGTATGCACATTTCATTGACAACGGCGGCGACAAGTTAAGTCCTTAATGTGACATGGAACGTGTTCTGAGGAACAGTAGATATTCCTCAAAGGGCGTCGAAAGTCTTACAATGTTAATGGGTTTGTGATTCGACACCTTTAACGCAGAAATACTGTGAACGGTGTCCCTTCCGCACAAACAATGCTCACAGTGACAATCGGCCGTATGCTCCTAAAACACGACATAAGACATCGTACCAACAAAATCACGTATTGCTTCAGATCGACCTAAGGGAAATAGGATCCGCTCACAGCCACAGTAGGTTACCGAATACCAAGTAGTTGGGGTTAAGCGATTATGAAAAGAACAGGATGTTTCGTTAACACCAACACAATGTAAAACGAACCAAATAACAAGTTGTAACCGACGGAGAAAGCGACTCAGCCAGCAGAGATGCTGAAAACTATAAAATTCATCGACATTCAAGTTCTATCGACGTAAAGTAATTACCGTATCCATTTGTTCCGAGAAGCCATCGAGATCTACAAGCACTACCGGTATAAGAACTTCAGCAAGAGTATGAAAGAATCGACTGGTTATCATTAAATTGACGGTGTTCCGATTGCTGCAGTGCGGGCTGTATACACTGTAGATACCTGAAACATCGTACGTATGTACAGTAATACCTGCGATCGAGGAGTCTGCTGAAAAAATAATAGTCTGCCACCAGGTGAAAATATGGACCTGTAAGCTGTCAGATTGAGGTTTCAATGCTGAAAAAAGGCAGCATGCATATCGGAAAGGGGAGCAAACACATGATAACTGTAGCTTTGGCCCGTTTCTTAATATACGGTCACAAGTTACATGTCTTCAGCATAGTATCCCTACTAAGCAACAGGCTGCATCCGTAACACGGCATGGCCGACAGTTGCTTGCAAAATATCCGGTGTTATCAGATCGATAAGTCGTCGTATGCTACCCTTTAGATCAGGAGGAGTCCAGTTACATCCTTGATAGACATGGTCGTGAGATATCCCTTTGTGGAATTAAGTCGGGGGTCTGGAAGGTGACTCGTCTTGAAATTACCTAAAGATAATGTGGTTTTCCTAAGCAAATGTTTCATCTGGCAATCGAAATGTGGTTTCGCTCCAACTTGCACGGAAACAGTGCTGTGTACACTTTCGTTCTTGCATATCACACTTTGTACGAGGAGGTCTTTACAACGTGCAGGTATCATTGTACAATTAACATACCCGTGAAGTGCCATTTCTTCGTTCAAAAAGGGGCCGAGAATGAAGAAGCTTGTGAAGCGAACATGGAGTCACACAAGCTGAGTGTGTTGATTGTTTCCGCGCAGCATATAGGGGAGTAGAACCCCAGATGCAACAATTCGGTGGTTTCACGGCATTTTTCTAAGAATGTTCTCGGGCCACATTTCATCCACTTCCACTCGTGGCCAATAACGAGAGGAAAAGTCAAGGACTTATACCCTATCCTGGGGTTTCTTTTGGTGCACATTCTGAATCTTCTAGGGACACCCTCGTAAAATGTACCTCAAAATCTATTGAACTGTTGATCAGGGGAGAGACGATTCCCTTGACAGAGTTCAAGCGCTGACTGCAGAATCCGAAGGAACGTCATCAACACCCACCTTGAGAACGGGCCACTTCCCTCTCCCTGCTGCACCACCTAATCGCCTGTTTCTTCGAATTTCCTGATCATATTCTTTAGCCCATTAATAGAAACGGATCTGCTTCTGCATGCGATATTCTAGCAGTGCTGAGCTACTATTGCTGGCGTTCTGATAAAACAACTTCACCAGTAGACGCGGCTTTTCTTGCCAATGACCGTTGTATCGTGTACAGAAAACTTCAGCCGCCTTAATCCTTTGCACCAGCAGTCACTTCACAAAAGAAATCAACCCCCGTCGGCAAGCGACAAACAGCACACTGACGTCAAAACAGGAAACATTTCACATTGTCTGCTTACAGGGCCATATTTCAACCTGGTCGTAGAAAGTGGAACTATTAGTTTTGCAATGTACTCCACGAGGGAATTTATTAATGAACGCATCTAAAATGATTCAGCGTTCTGCAACTTTTAGACCCCACACTGAAGCACTCGAGACACCGCTAGTTTAATTATAATCATCCGCCATGAGACGAGTGGATGTTGGATTCATGTCTTGCAGAGAACAGCGACCGCAGATAGCAAAGACGGCGTGAAGGCTCACGGAGAATAAAGTTCACGAGTAACTTCACGCTATGTATCTCGAGCTCCCACAGGCACTGGCCGATAGTTCTTTCAGAAAAGGATCCACTCGAGCTGTTGGATACGTAATCAATCAAATCGGTACTACCCGAAAAACACGCAACATACCCTTCCATTCACGTCGAATCATTAGTTCTTTGGTTTTCGACATGTTGTTTATGAAATATTATTTAGACACCTCTATTATACTTCATGATATTGGCCAATACCAGTCGTGACCACCGAGGTTCATGTACTTAGTACCGTTTCTGGTGCATTTACTCTCGGTCTTGTGGAAGAAAATTATAGTAGGGAACTATCATTTATAGTTTCTCGGCAACGGTAGGAGAGGTACTGAAGTAAGCTGTCGCATCACCAGACTTTTCACAATGGTGGAGGATCTATTATTCGCTCTTTGCGTAGTGTCTCGTAAAATGAGGATATGTGACACAGTTGACAGCATACCGTTCAAGTTAACCACAACGAGCTACCCGAGAGGGAGAGGAGACATCCCAGCATCGAGTTTCACTGTCTCTTTTCTTCTATCATTATCACCATTAACAATCATAACAAACGTCTACAAAAATGGTTCAAATGGCTCTGAGCACTATGGGACTTAACTGTTGAGGTCATCAGTCCCCTATAACTTAGAACTACTTAAACCTAACCAACCTAAAGACATCACACACATCCATGCCCGAGTCAGGATTCGAACCTGCGACCGTAGCGGTCGCGCGGTTCCAAACTGTAGCGCCTAGAAACGCTCGGCCACTCCGGCATCTACATTTACGTATATTTTCTGGCATATCATCGAAAGTGTGTCAAGTAGAAGTTCCTTAACTCGCGCAAGGTTCGTTGATAATTTACGGAGTATCGATTTATTTCTTTAATTTAGCGTCTTGTCTCAAGACTATTGGCCCCGATTTGGGGTTGGATTTTGGACCTTCGTCCACCATTTGCTATCAACTATATCTGTGGGTCAATGGTTTTCTGCAAGCGCCAATGTGTACTAAATGAGACTGAATGGAGAGAGGTGAGTCTCAATCTGGTGCACTGGACTTTATTTCTGAAGGAGAGGCATGTACGTTCCCGTCAGGCCAAAAGGTTTCTGTTTCCCAACGTTTCCGTAAATCTCTTCTAGAAAATTCGGGGATAGTTCCTTTATATAAGTCAGAGCTATCCTTAGCTGGTTGTAATTTATTATTCTCTTACAACTGGACATTAAATCGTAATGTTTTCCATTGTTCTAATTATAACGATATCTGACGCCTCTCCTTGTCTCTGAAGAGTGTGACCAACACTTTTTACAATTACATAATGTATACATTTTCATTCTGATGATGAAAATTGTGTAACTGGCCTTGAGAACGGGTGTCTTGCTCTTTCTGTTTTCATAAAACGGAACATGAAATTGAATTCATTTGCCAGTTCTTTAGAATGGACTAGATTCATTTATTTACAACGTTTTGTCTACCACTACCAAAGTGCTTTCAGCCAATATAAAAGTGGGTTGTAATAGATGAAATTGTGTCAGATATGTAAAATTCTGGAGGAACAGAACACTCACGTGAGAGAAAGGCAAACATTTTCCTGGTTTCTGAATGCACTAGGTGGTACGAAGTAGACGGAGGTTAATATTTCCTCCGACGCCAGCGCTGAAAGGGGCAGTTAACGTGCTCGTCCCTGGATCCGCATTTACGACTGATTTTATTGGCTGGAGCATTTCGAAGACGGCCATAATACGGAGAATGCTGCGACTACAGGTCGCCAGCGGACGCATCTCTATGTGCTGTTGATTCGTTCTGGTCCGGCAAAGGCAATGGCACAAGCGAGAGAATAGAAATGAACAGAAATTGCGCAGAAGATGGAACAGTCCCATACTATTTTGATTCGCTAGGAATCCGCTTAAACCACGAAACGTTTTTAATGGGGACTCCATATTTTCCTGCTGCAGTGGAACTGAAGCCGAAGAGAATCCTTCTATGTTGATGGCTTAACTGATTCTAGGATTTAATAAATATTCGATAGAGATGCGCAGCTGTTTCACTGTGTACAAAGAAAGTCATCATTTCTTAATCACTTTTACGTGTTGCAAGTGCCGTAGGTGTATAAGATATTGTAAAAACGAACAAGTGTTTTGTTTCTTCGCTATCTGACATTAAGAAGTATTTCTCAGGTAGTATGCGATACTTTTGCCAGAAAGTTTATGAATAAACAAAAGCGCCTAGAGTGGTCAAAACAATACAGTCAGTTCCACACGAAAGTGTACGGTGTTTTCTGCGTGAAATAAAAGACACTATTATAAATATATAAGTACATGAAAATACATGTTATTACTGACTGCACAATTACCTAAGAGTTAATTCAATCGCCGCCATTATCGATTATAGCTTGGCACCTTTTTGGAATGCTTCTCACGGGAGTTTTTCCATATTCTCTCCGTAACGATATCCATATCGTCCTGATTTTATATGAGCTTCAAAGTATATATTGGCTTTCCTTTAAGCTCCATCTTAGTATACGAGCAAAATTTTCGTTCGGATTTACGTCCAGAGACACTGCAGGCCCATCCATCGTGGACATCCCATTGTCCTTTTCCACGCTGTACAGAGACGGCTGCGATTTTTCGGATCATTATCCTCTTGAAGCATCCAGTTGGCCTCGTACGAACCAAATACCATCTTAACGGACCTCAGAAGGCATTTTTGATGAATATTGCTCATTTTTTCACTGCCTCTTGAGGGCTCAGATGTTTTGCACTCATTGTGAACTGCAACCGAATAAACGAAACATTCAACTCTCACAATGTTTATCTATACACTGTGCCAAAGCACAATGAGTACCGATTCGAGACCATTACCAGAGATGTCGCTGCAGACGTTACATTTAAAAATTGGCGTACACTTTCTTTTGGAACTGACTGTACGTCACACACGTTTCACGTGTTCCGCAATTATTCTTTAGCGATATCTACAATTATTCTTTACTGACTTGTGAACTGAAATTGTAGAAATTCATCATACCCGAACGTTTCTGATGCGTTCACACTTCAATGGAGTGCGTTATCTCATGTCCATTCCAGATTTCCTGGCACAATCGTTGGAGAATGTACGTGTTGTTCTCCGTGAAAGTTCCCAGAGAAGTTTCAGCATAATGATGAATCTCCTGAACTCAATTCTAATGTCCGTATACATCTTAAAATCTGATACCCGCATTTGTTGGTGAGTTATATTTCTATGCAACTGCCAGATCTCACTGCTACCAGTGTTTTTCTTGTAAGGTTATATGGCGTCGATATATGAAACTTCAGTAAAAGAAAAGCTGTCTGATACGATCGGATAGTCTGCATTAAACTGGAGAGCCAGAAGGCGTGACCCCACTTCCTCCACCCCACTACGTCACAACCAGCTTTCAGAAAGTTCTACCAGCCCTTTCACAGAGTGCCTTTTGAGTGAGTGACGATGCACTGCTCGAACACGCGCTATCTTCGTGGCGAATAAGTGTTGCATTGAAGATGATGTAATTGAATTCGATGGTCAGTTCAGGATGAGCTTGTGGGATTTGGTATAGTATGTCATGAGTCATACTCTTTTTGAAGGAGTCACATAGCTGTTTTGGATTCGATGGGTTACATGTTGTTAGAACTATGGTGAATAAGTCTCTCATTTGTTCAGCTGAGGCCGTGAGTGAGTTTTCTTGTAGTGTTAATTCCCAGTGGTTATCATTTTGCAATAGTCCTAAGCTTGGCGTTGTTCTATGTACGTCTGGCATAGGTAACCGTCATTAGTCTTGAGATCTGTGTTGTTTTCTGTATTTCGTGTAGCAACATCCGGAGATAGAAACATTCGGCGTTGTTCGGATGTACTGAGTTCTAGTGAGCCGCTATTCATGATTGCTGGATGATCTGTTACTGAAATTCCTCGTTTTTGTCGCTGAAAGGTTTTTCTTTTTGTGTTCCACATACAATTGGTAGGGACGTCAATGTATTGTAAGGTTTTCGCGAATGGATCCTTTTAGCACAGCTGGTAAAAAGCTGTTAATGTTGTTTTCTGAGGTGGTTCGCTTGCAGTTTTTCTGGCGGCGTCTTTTGTGAAGTAAAATCTCTGTCCATTCTCCAAACGTACTGCTATATGTTCACAGTTGGTTCGCGTTCGTGTATGGGAAACCCGAACATCAGCCACGATGCCTCGTTACTGTTGGCGTTTGTTCCCATTTGGTACGTGAGATCTCGTCGTTTCTGTTTTGTTGTTCATTATCTTTGGCTATTTGAAATACTGGCCTTGTTCACACTCTTACGGACATATTTGATGTATTTCATTGAATTGTAGTATTCTACGTTTATGTGTGGTTGGAATATTTTAGAATATAGTGTTATGTGGTACGTGTTATATGGAACTACTCATTGATTATCTATTTCCAGTTCTTCGCTGCCTAGAATTGGTATTTTTGCTGTGAAGCCGCCGTTTTTGGGTGATCGTCTTCTGTATTTGCGATAGCTATCAACTCCGGTTTGTGTGCCGCCTAGCTATGGTGTTGGTTACTTTTTTTGTACATTATCCATCACTCATCCATTGCGAATTTGGGAGTAACGGCCTGCACGGCCCGTGAATCATGTTTTCCAATACTGGGTACTACAGTTTCGGATCTTCTTCTAGACCGGGAAATTCAGCTTGGATGCTTCTGTCGATATCCGTGAGGTGAATTCTGTCGTGTAGCAATATGAGATTGTGTGTTGCCATTAGATTATGTACATCCGACATCTAATGGTTCCAAAGATGTGGTATTTTGTGATGACTTCGAAAGACCCATTTGTTTTTGTCGGAAAACTCGGGCTATTATGTAGTGTCGACGCACAGGAGCTTGTCCGTATCTTAGTTGTTCTTTGATTTCTGCCCACGACGAGTTGTATTTGAATGTCATGAACAGGTCACATCGTCCATATTTTCTTATGTATGTCATTGCGTCTTAAGTGTATTCGTATATGTGTCTCGGACTTCCTATGTACGACGGTTGTATGACATTGTTTCCGTTATTTATGATTGCATCTCGAAGGTGGATGCATTCTTCATTGAGTAGTTTCTTCTAATTTAGTCGTATGTAAGGCATCCGTTCCGCTTCTGCTGCCGGCCGCGGTGGTCGAGCGGTTCTAGGCGCTTCATTCTGTAACCGCGTGACCGCTACTGTCGCAAGTTCGAATCCTGCCTCGGGCATGGATGTCTGTGATGTCCTTAGGTTAGTTAGGTTTGAGTAGTTCTAGGGGACTGATGACCTCAGATGTTAAGTCCCATAGTGCTCAGAGCCATTTGAACCATTTTTGAACCGCTTCTGTTTTTTCTTACATGTTTACCAGGAACTGTTGAAACAAACTGCGTGTGTTGAGAATGTGGTTGCATGTTTCACTGTCTCCGATCATTAAAAGGTAAGCGTAAAACTGATTGGAAGTGACATTTTTGTTTGTTTCTAAGCCTGTTTCAGGTTTGATTTGTCTCATATTAAAATGATATCCGTCCTCGCTGTGCAGAAATATTGGTGGATATTGAAGGGCATCACATGGACGGTGTGTTTCTGCAATGTGTTGTAGTCCTTCCCTTATTCGTTGTAAAATTATGTCACAGCTCTTGTTTTCGTCTTCCACAAGTAGAATGAAGACTTCATTTATATGAAGGTGTTAAATCAACGTTCGCGTTCTCCAGCGGGTCGAATTATAGCTTTATAATCATCAGAAATCGTTCGGTGTTGCGCTATCTTGAGTATGTAAATCAGTTGATTGTGTGTGTGTAAGATCCTCTGTAGATCTCGGAGTACTTGTAGCGTCAGTCCCCTGATTTTTGTGCATCCTTGATCAATTTTTGCTTCTTCATTGCCAATGAAATGTATTTGCAGAAATTTATGGTCTGTGTTGGTTGTGGTAGTGATGATCCCATGTGATGGATTTGTCCCTAGATGGAAAAAAACAATCGATTTCATCTCTGTTTGTGTTGATCGAAGTGACACCGAAAGAAATGATTTGGTAGCAGGTGTTATATGCTTTTATATTATGAAGAAAGTGTTTTTATTCTGGAGTTTCCCCGGTTATGTGATGTAAATTCCCTGCGGAGGTGCTTCCAGTGATGGTAAGAAATTTTTTTCCATTCATGCAACAGAAGCCTTGTGTTTCTCTAATGAATTTTTTCGGGTTGGAAAATTGGCAGATGTGTTTGTAATATTCGTCGGGTCGTAGTGAAATTCTTCATTTGTTATCTTGTACTGTTTACTTGTCCTCGTCCGTGCTTCTCGTTGGGTCATATTTTCATAGCTGGCTTGAGTTCACAAACTTTTATTGTACGATTGTGTCGCAGTTCTTGATTATTCAATGCGTTCATTTCACTATTCTTCGGTTTCTCTGATTCTCACGATGATTATTCTCGTTCATTGGGAACTGAACCGTGCTTCGCGCTCTTCGTGTTTCGTTCATTTCGCTGTTCTTCTTGTTTTCACCGTTTCTCTACAGAACTGGCAAGATATCTCCTCTCTTACGTTTGGGCATTGGCTAAAATAAAAATCATATCAACTTTTTATTAATAAATACACTAAGTATACTGTATACAGCACTCTTATCTTCAAAAACACGCCCTTCAGGTGAAAACGGGAATCTTGTTCATGGATGGGGGCCTTTTAAGGCCTATGGTAATGTATTCTAAAACTCTAGGAATTAATTGTGACCCTCAGACATTTGGATTGCACTTTGCGTATGTTGTTTTTTTGAATTATTTTATTGCCATCTTAATTGGATTTTTATCTTGTTAAGATTTCTTGTGGGAGGCCTTCAGCTTTGAAAGAGTTGCTAACATACAATAAATGACAATTAGAAGCAGAAATTGACTTCAACCCTTGGTCCTTTACACAATCCTATTACCTGTTCTGCCCAGTGGGTTTGGTGGGCGTTTCACACTGCGTATTTCTTTCAGTAACCCTTTCTACTGCATTGCACTGTACTGTACCATACTGTAGCACCGATGTACTTCTAGCTTGTTTGCATATAGTCGAATTAATCCTTTCTCGACCTGATTAAACGCCTCCTATGAAACTGGGTGTGAACAGAATCATCTTCATTTTCGTCATTGTAACCATAGAGCGGGGTACTGTCGTTTATGCATTTTCACAGCGAGTCACCTTCATCGACTCACTCGTAACGCTCTACAAAAATATACTGTACGAACAATTTTAATTATTTCGTCGTTGTCATAAACCTTATCGCAGCTCGTGGTGACAAAAGCAGAAGAAAAACGGATGTGAAAGGTGGTTGATGAATCGGAAGGCATTTGACGTCCCAGAGCAATGCATACAAAGAGATTGCTTTCAGGGTTTCCCGCTAACGGGTCATGCGGAACTTTGAGGTCAGATAGCGCACAGCGTTACGTTTGTTGGAGAGATGTGCGCTGCGGTTTTATATAACAACCCATATTTGCTTTGTGCTCGTATTAAACCGTTTCTGTCTGTTTAACCTATTCGTTTCCTCATTTAGTATTTGTATTTAAAACACCCGCGACTCTGTCGCTCATCAAACGCGGCCCTGTGTTTTTATACCGTTCGCGGCTGTGGATGATTCGAATGACAAGGGAGCTCTGTAACACAGCTATCACAACTCCTAATACCAACGGGAATATTTGTGTGCACGTTGTTGGTGCGGTGGAGTTAAACGAATGGATACTAAATATTCTACGATTCAGTTGAAGTACTCTGTAGCTTCGGCAGATCTTCAGCTATAAATGTTAGCTCTTTTCTCTCTCTCTCTCTCTCTCTCTCTCAGCTTTATAAAAAAAGAGTGCCTTTACCGCGTGTATGCATTATGTATCCATTTTCAGTTTAATTAATGCATGGAATAACCAAATACACACCTGTCCTGTACCACAAACATGGTTCTAAATGGTTTTTAGCTTTGAATCGTTCTCAACGTCGGCTACTGGTAGATCTATATAGTTTGCACGAGTTATTTACGCAACTCTCGATGTCAAACAATAATATTTACTATTCATCATTCCAGAGGCGCTAATCCTGCATCAAACGAGAACAGGTAGCGTTTTAAGTTGTTGGAAAGAAGAAAGGAACGAAGACAGAAAAGTCTGACAAGACGACAGATTTGTAGACAGAACAGTAGCACAGTTGGTAAGTAAGAAATCTTCCTGCAGTGTCCGAAAGAGCTCAACTGTCCACCTGAATCAGCATAAAATAACCAGTTTTAGTTCTATAATGAACCGTTATACACAGCGACCGTACGCTATAAGGAAGGAGAGGCACACAGCAATCAGTCGCAGTCGCATTAGTTTTTATTATTCTTACAAATCTAGATTTCCGCCACAAAGTTTACTTTCGCCTATACACCTGTGAGAACATACGGTTACACGTACTGCTGCGTGTCTGTTCAACTGTAGCTCAAATGCACTGAAGATGGCTGTTTATAGCCGATACCTGGATTTGCAAGAATAATAAAAACTAATCAGATTCCAGCTGATTGCTGAGTACCTCTTCTTCCTCAACGCAAAATATTAAAATTAGATAGCTGTATATGAACGTGGAGTCTTATGTGACCTTTCGCAACTACAATGTCCTGAACCGATATGAACGCCTATGAACTATGGTATAATGGTTGAAATATCAGTAACCACGAGTACGTATTTGGAAAGCATTATGATTAGCCAACTGTCTTACCGCAATGGTAACACGTCTTCCCGTCAGATCACGGAAGTTAAGCGCCGTCGGGCTTGACTAGCACTTGAATGGATCACCGTCTAAGTCATCCGAGCGGGTTGCACTCAGCCCTTGTGAGGCGAATTGAGGAGCTACTTAACTGAGAAGTGGCATCTCCGCTCACCAAAACTGACAACGGCCAGGAGAGCGCTATGCCGGCCACGTAACCATCCATATACGCTCCCATTTACGACTGTTGTCTGAGGACGGCACGGCGGTCGGTCAGTACTGTTGGGCCTTCCGTGGTCTGTTCGGACGGAGAGAGAGAGAGAGAGAGAGTTACGACTGAAAGAATACTATGTATCCACTCAGTATAATAGTGTAAATTATAGAGAAGATTACTAACTGTTTGTAACCAGCCTGCCACAACAATGCACTATGACACGCAGAAACGATTAACTGATCTGTAGACTAAATCTGATATTGTTTAAGGTTGGTCAATTTAGCAGCTGAAGGTGTTTCTCGCAACGTCAGTCCTGTGATTGTGTAGCAGGCTGTGTTAGAACGGCATAAACAAACGACACACACATCTGCAGCCCGAGCTGCCGAGTACTTACAGTCAGTTGAAACGTAGAAGGTCGTCACAGCCGGGAAGCTCTTGAAGCAGTAACCATCGGCTCAAATACAAATGTTTTGTAGGGAGCACATTATGCTCATGTGGGAGCGATATAGATGCTTGTAAAACAATGAACTGGTAGCCAAGATCGCAGGAATTCTTTTTATTCCATGATTACCGGTTTCGGGGAAACTAAAGCCGCCATCATCGTATCTTAGGACACACAGAGTACCTAGTTTGCGCTTGTATATGATGGATACACTTAACATTTATAATTTCATCTCTCTTGGACGCCTATGTGCTACTTACGACAATTTTGTAATGCCTGCGTGTTATAGACAACTATTAATATCACCATTGTTTGCCTTGATGTTGTAACCTGTATGTGTCTTTTAGAGGTGGCTTTAGTTTGGCCGAAATCTGTAATCATGGAATAAAAAGGATTCCTGCGATCTTGGCTACCAGTTGATTGTTTTCAAATACAAACGCTGTGGCAATACTGAAGAGACGCCGCGCCGTCGCGTTAAATACAACGTATCCGCCGTTGCAGTCACAGTCCGATAGTCGGACGGCCTGGCTTGGGCCATCACTCTTCACTAATGATCCGTAGCGTGCGCAGTTCATTACACAAAGTCAATTAACGAAGTAAAGCGAGTGCCGTTCGATCAGATTATTTCATTTGCGCTTTATGCACCAAACACTGCAGCTCTGGACAACGGGGCAGTCATGCAGGGCCAATTGCTTTCGGAGTGGAGGGGAAACAATCACTCATGAGGACCGACATTTAGTAGCGATACACTACTGCGCTCTGCCTGCGCTTTACTCCGAAGCCCCGAGCAGCCTGGGTGCCATGTGTCTACGTAACATACTAAAGAGAGTCAGTATGGAGTAAATTATAGTAATGAAAATTACTAGGTTGTTTTTCAAACACGCAGATATTTTACTTGCCAGGGGCCTTCAATAAGTAATGCGACAGATATTTTTTTGAAAGCGGATTGGTTTCATTCAGGATTCCAATGCATAATATTATTCCCTACTCTTTTTGGCTACGAATTTCTACCATTCAACATCATTTCTGCTCAATGCGGGGGCCTTACCACCACCTCACTGGGACCTGTATGCCCACATGTTACCACTCTACTGATCTACGTCGGAGCCAACATCTTGCTGCATCAATAATCTCCCCTTCATCCATGTACTGCTTGCCGCGAAGTGCTCTGCGCCAAAGAATTGGGAGTCAGAAGGTGCAAAATCTGGGCTTTAGAGTGGATGGGGAAAAACAGTCCAATGAAGTTCGCTGTTCTCTGCCAGACCTCCGTGGACATTCTGCAAGTTCCTATGAGTGTCTGCGATGCTTTCTGTTAAAAGAAACCCAAAGACAGCTCTCCGACTGGAATGCACGTCAGTTACAGACGTCACTTTGAAGGCCACGTATAGCGCTGGAGACCTATGTACGTTTCGGTGTCAGTTGTACTCTCTTTTCGTACCGATACGTCCCATTTGTGTTCTCTTGAGAAGGAATATGTTGCGATATGGCTACTTAATGGGACACGTAGGGCTTCGGATACTGTAATTATTGGTGCATTTTTTTGAGCTGTCCGTCTATCAGGCTCTTTCACGCAGTCGTACAATGTTTCCTGCTTTCGCTAATCATTTTATCTGCACCTAACTGCTACAGTCGCCTTCATTTGTAATGTTTTTTTCTGGTTTTTCTTTGCGTATACTGTTTTCTGCACTTACCCGTCATTCCAGAGTCGAATTAACAGTTGCTGCAAATTAACAGTTGCTGCATGAAGCAGAATGTGAAAGGTCTCACTAATATGTCCCTTCTACAGATTAAAATCTTCGATGCAATTCCTTTATCGCCTACATTTTGTACTTCATTAATACATACAAAGGGGTGTCCCGGAAGGAGTAGTGAATATTCGGGAATATGACAGGACCGATAACTCGAAACAAAAAGATCTAGTACCCATGGGTTCTAAAATGCATACCTTAAGAATTATGAGAACATCATCTCAGATAACATGAAATAAATATTTTGTGCTCCAAGCTCATTGCTTTCCATATTTTGGAAGGTGGTACTACGGGCTAAAGCAAGAAAAAACGTTCAGTAACCATGGGCTAGGAAGCGTGTACCTTAAAAGATACGAACTGCCCCACAATGACGATCTCAGAAGTTTATCAGAAATATCTTCGCTACCGGCTTTTTTTTTTTTAGTCATCTGGCTTCTGACAATTTTTACCCTCTACAGCGCCCTGTATGACCGTGTAGGTTATTCTCTGATGTCTTAACTGATGACCACCGTCCTCTCCCTTCTTCTTGTCAGTGTTTTCCATATATTCCATTCCTGGATTCTACAGAGAACCTTCTCATCCCTTATCAGTCCACCTAATTTTCAACACTCTTCTGTAGCATTACACACAAATGCTTCGATTCTGATCTGTTCTTGTTTTCCCACAACCCACGCTCCACTACCATATAATGCTGTGCTCTAGATGTACATTCTCAGAAGTTCTTCCCGAAATTAAAATCTGTGTTTGATACTAGTAGACTTCTCTTGGCCAGGAATGCCCTTTTTGCCAGTCTTGCTCCGTCCGTCATGTGTTTTTTTCTGTCTAGGAACAGAATTCCTTGACTTTATCTACCTCGTGATCAACATTCCTGGTGTTTAGCTTCTCACTGTCTGATTTCTACTACTTCTCATTACTTTCGTCCTTTTTCAATTTAATCTCAATACATATTTCGTACTCATTAGACTGTTCATTCCATTATGCAGATCCTGTAAATCTTCTTCATCTTTGCTAAGGACAGCAATGTCATTAGCGAATCTTTCCACTGTTATCCTTTCATCTTGAATTTTAATTAGATTCTTAAATTTTTCTCTTATTTTCTTCCTTGCTTCTTCGATTTATGTATTGAACAGTAGGGGTGAAAGACAGCATCCCCGTCTCGCACCTGGTCTTCCACTCTTATTACTCCCTCTTGGTTCTTCTACATATCGTAGACTACGCGTCTTTCCCTATAGCTCACGCCTATTATTCGCAGAATTTCGAACATCTTGCACCATTTTACACTGTGGAACGCTTTTTACAGACTGATAAATCCTGTGAACATGTCTTCATTTTTCTTCAGTCTTGCCTCCGTTATCAAGCACAAATTCCACTCTGGTGCCTTTACTTTTCCTAAAGCCAAAGCAATTGTCAATTCTCTTTTCTTTTCTTTTAGGTATCACTGTTTTCAGCAACAGGGGTGAATGAACTCTGTAGCTTATTGTGCGATGATTCTTGCACTTGTCGGCTCTTACAATCTTCGGAACGGTGTGGACGATGTACCGAAGACAGATGGTACACCGCCACATTCTACACGCCAACGCTCTAAGTCGTTTTGTTACCGCTTCCCCCAAGGATTTTAGCAACCCCGGTGGAATGTTATTTCTGCCTTATTTGATTTTAAGTTTTGCAGAGCTGTTTAAAATTTTGATTTTAATACTTGGTCCACTATCTTTTAGATATCGAGCACGGTTTCTTCTTCTATCACACCATTAAACAAGTCCTCCCCCTTATAGAGGCTTTCAATGTATTGTTTCCAACTATCCACTCCCTCCTCTGCATTTAACGGTGTAATTCCCGTTTGCGTTGTTAATTGTTGCCTCCCTTGCTTTTAGTTTCAGCGATGGTTGTTTTGATTTTACTACATGCTGAGACAGTCCTTCCGACGATCATTTCGTTTTCGATATCTTCACATTTTTCATGCAGCCATTCCACTTTAGCTTCCCTGCACTCCCTATTTATGTCATTGGAAAGTGAATTGTATTTGTTTTCCTGTATTTGCTAGAACATTTTTGTAGTTACATCCGTCAACGCCAGCTGAATTATTTCTTCTCTTACCCATGGTTTCATTGCAACTATCTTCTTTGTACGGACGGTTACATTTCCAACATCTGTAACTACGCTTTTTACAGATAAGCAAACCTCTTCAACTAAACTGCCTACTAACCTAAACTTGTCGCAGTATCTATAGCCTCAGAGAACTTTAAAAGCGGCCGGCCGGTGTGGCCGTGCGGTTCTAGGAGCTTCAGTCTGGAACCGCGCGACGCTACGGTCGCAGGTTCTAATCTTGCCTCGGTCATGGATGTGTGTGATGTCCTTAGGTTGGTTAGGTTTAAGTAGTTCTAAGTTCTAGGAGACCGATGACCTCAGATGTTAAGTCCCATAGTGCTCAGAGCCATTTGAACCATTTGAACTTCAAAAGCATCTCCTCATTCCTTAGTACCTCCATTTCTCAATTCTTTGAGGACTCATTTTTTCCTAAATATTGTCTGAAACTTCAGTCTGCCCTTCATGACTATTAGTAAATAGAGGTAAACTGAGGTGGAGCCCCTCCACGCCCACACCGGCATCATGGCCAACTCAATAGGTCCACTGCCATCTCTGCATAATGGTTAGTTTTCACTTAAATGAGGTGGAGCAGTATGTGGGTACTGCGATGTTTGCGTACGTCTGGTTAAGGCTAACCATTAATACGCGCTCATCTGGAGATAGATTGGGTCGAAGTCGAACGAAGGGTAGCGGTTTGAAGGGCAGAGGAAAATACGTGCCAAGGCAAGAGCCAAGGGAAAAAAACCTCTGGGGTAATTAGGTTGGCTGGTAAGAGCAGTAGCGGATGTCTTGCTGCCTGCTATAGGTCGTGCAAGGATAGGCTTCTATTATACACTCCTGGAAATGGAAAAAAGAACACATTGACACCGGTGTGTCAGACCCACCATACTTGCTCCGGACACTGCGAGAGGGCTGTACAAGCAATGATCACACGCACGGCACAGCGAACACACCAGGAACCGCGGTGTTGGCCGTCGAATGGCGCTAGTTGTGCAGCATTTGTGCACCGCCGCCGTCAGTGTCAGCCAGTTTGCCGTGGCATACGGAGCTCCATCGCAGTCTTTAACACTGGTAGCATGCCGCGACAGCGTGGACGTGAACAGTATGTGCAGTTGACGGACTTTGAGCGAGGGCGTATAGTGGGCATGCGGGAGGCCGGGTGGACGTACCGCCGAATTGCTCAACACGTGGGGCGTGAGGTCTCCACAGTACATCGATGTTGTCGCCAGTGGTCGGCGGAAGGTGCACGTGCCCGTCGACCTGGGACCGGACCGCAGCGACGCACGGATGCACGCCAAGACCGTAGGATCCTACGCAGTGCCGTAGGGGACCGCACCGCCACTTCCCAGCAAATTAGGGACACTGTTGCTCCTGGGGTATCGGCGAGGACCATTCGCAACCGTCTCCATGAAGCTGGGCTACGGTCCAGCACACCGTTAGGCCGTCTTCCGCTCACGCCCCAACATCGTGCAGCCCGCCTCCAGTGGTGTCGCGACAGGCGTGAATGGAGGGACGAATGGAGACGTGTCGTCTTCAGCGATGAGAGTCGCTTCTGCCTTGGTGCCAATGATGGTCGTATGCGTGTTTGGCGCCGTGCAGGTGAGCGCCACAATCAGGACTGCATACGACCGAGGCACACAGGGCCAACACCCGGCATCATGGTGTGGGGAGCGATCTCCTACACTGGCCGTACACCACTGGTGATCGTCGAGGGGACACTGAATAGTGCACGGTACATCCAAACCGTCATCGAACCCATCGTTCTACCATTCCTAGACCGGCAAGGGAACTTGCTGTTCCAACAGGACAATGCACGTCCGCATGTATCCCGTGCCACCCAACGTGCTCTAGAAGGTGTAAGTCAACTACCCTGGCCAGCAAGATCTCCGGATCTGTCCCCCATTGAGCATGTTTGGGACTGGATGAAGCGTCGTCTCACGCGGTCTGCACGTCCAGCACGAACGCTGGTCCAACTGAGGCGCCAGGTGGAAATGGCATGGCAAGCCGTTCCACAGGACTACATCCAGCATCTCTACGATCGTCTCCATGGGAGAATAGCAGCCTGCATTGCTGCGAAAGGTGGATATACACTGTACTAGTGCCGACATTGTGCATTCTCTGTTGCCTGTGTCTATGTGCCTGTGGTTCTGTCAGTGTGATCATGTGATGTATCTGACCCCAGGAATGTGTCAATAAAGTTTCCCCTTCCTGGGACAATGAATTCACGGTGTTCTTATTTCAATTTCCAGGAGTGTATTTTGATCTGCTTATATATCTGTTACTGGCTACGCCTTGCAATCCAGTATCTGATTTCGTGATTTCTGCCAACATAGTGTTCGAAACGCGGTTTTGTCGCTTTGCATTGGTGTCGCTTGCTGTGAGGCCTGCGGAGAGGCGGCTAAGTCCCCACTCGTCAGAATTCATGATTTAATCTAATTTAAATCTACCCGAGTCTTGGATCGCAGGCCACTAAGTTGTCTGTGGGTTGTCGAGGACAGCATTTTCACTGTTCTCTGTAATAGTAAGGCTTTGTCAGAATCGGAGCCTTCCAGATCCACGTCGAGTAGCAGAGTGGAGTGCCTCAGCCGGCAGCTGGTAGCCATCGTTCTTCGGTACACACGGGTAATGCGATGACAGTACACGCCGGCCGCACCCCGGACGCCCGTGTTCGACGACACGGCCACGCGTTTCCTAATTAGCGAGCCAGCGCCGGGGGCAAATGGCTGCGTGGAGCCGGCGGCGGCGGCGGCGCTAATGCGAAAACAGAGGCGCATTTGGCCGGCAATTACGGCCGTCCTTGGCGCAATCTACCATCGCCGCCGGCCGCGCAGACCCGCGTGAGGAATCGATGCGGGGTCGCCGAGGCGCGCTGCACGACACCCCCGAGCACTGGCCGCGTGTTCCGCGGAAACGCGAGCTGCCTGGCGTGAGTAAACCTCGTCACCTGAAGGGCTTCGCGCTACATCAGCCGGTAACCGGTCTCATGCAGACGAATACACTTTTCCGATGTCTGCAATTCATTATTACAGTTTCGGGAGACACTGATGCGTTCATATTGATACAGCGCCACAAAACAAGGCGGTTATCGCTGAAACCGTCGGATTTACGTTATATTGTTTTTTTTCCACGCCAGCTTAACGTGACTGTTAAAACAACTCAAAATAATCTGTTTCTGGAATAACCTATTTTCGGTTTTTTGTTATTATTTCCTGTGATAAACTTGCCGGCCGGGATGGCCGAGCGATTATAGGCGCTACAGTCTGGAACCGCGCCACCGCTACGGTCGCAGGTTCGAATCCTGCCTCTGGCATGGATGTGTGTGTGGTGCCCTTAACTTAGTTAGGTTTAAGTACTTCTAAGTTCTAGGGGACTGATGACCTCACATTTTAAGTGCCATAGTGCTCAGAGCCATTTGAACCAACCCTGACGGTGGTCATTTGAACCATTTGAATCCGGGATCTTACCACTATTTGTGCACTACGAACAGTTGGTACTAAAGGACGAAAATCGGTGTTGAAGAACTAGACGCAGGCAGCAGATCAGCTACTTCCCGTTTTATTGTTTACTGTGAATGAACTGTTGTTAAGCTTGTAATATATTACTGTTACCGTAAGTCCCTAGTCTTTTAGTATATCATAGAAATTGGAGACAAATCTTTAACTTTTAAAGCAAACCATTGTGCTTCACTGCTGTGTTAATTAGCAAAAATATTTCCAGACAGGAGTTGGGGCCCTTTTGAAATACAACGGATGTCTGACGACGACAGTGAGAAATTACTGTACGGTTCTCGTCCGGTAAGTCTTGTCCACTTCACGTACTGGCGTACCTTAGGCCACGACACACAACAGCAACATTATTGTCTCAGCAATTCTGCGCCAGTTCTTTTTCCTTGTGTTTATTGCTCGTTTCTGTCGTCATTGTTATTAAAATTGCACTGATCGCTTTTCCCATTTTGTAGAACAACGTAATATTTCAAATCAACGAAAATTTTACGAATAAAAATTACACCTTTCTTTGGAAAAGGATTATTTAACCGAAACTAAACAAAATACAGAATAATTACGGTATCGCCTTTAAACGATCGGTTGTTCCACCTATACGTCCCTGGCGCAGCAGTTGAGCTTCCTACTGACGGGGCGGGACGGCGCACACCACGGCCAGACACATTTTCAAGACGGTGCTTGTGCGAAAAAGGAGGCAGTTGGCTCATGCATGAGGTCGGGAGAGGATGGCTGAGAGCAGCCGTGAGCACCTGAACGCTGCCACGTCCCTGTTGACGTTGACGGGTATGGACAGACAGCGAGGTTAACAGTCTGGAACCAGCGACAGGCGATAACAAGTTAAACGGGAGGACGCGTTGTGTTGTTTCTGACAGTCGTGGTGCAAGTACCGCATCGTGCTGCCTTCATCCTCTCTGTCCGTTTGGATAAATGGTCTGTTTTACGCTAAGATATTGATCGTGCATCATCAGTAGCGACTGTTCGTGGAAAGCTTTATCTCAACATACTGAAACGTACCATTTGAGAGCGCAGGCTTTCTCAGCTATGATGAAATCTTCTCGGATTATCAGCCCAGTCAAAGCGTCGTTTCGCGGCAACGTTTCGACGAGATTCCTACTCGTCATCTTCAGGCTTCTTCGACTGAAGGTAACGGGTAGAGAAACTTGTCGAAACGTTGCCTCACGATGACACCATAACTCAGCTGAAAACCAGAGAAACTTCGTAACTGAATTGCACTGTCTGAGCCTTGATAATGCCTTGCGGAATGACTTGTTAATATCTGCCCTACTCATGTTTCACTTTGTGGGTTTAAATTCAGCTACCGTGAAAAATGTAATGAAAAGATTCGTCCTGTCACGCCTTTAATGTGAGCAGGCGAAAACGGCTGCGTTGCCTTTTAAGCATTTATTATTTCACAGTCAGCTGTGTGGAGTTCATTAATGAGTACTTGCGATTTCATGTGCAATAAATTGGCACAAGGAAACACTTCTTGATATATGCGCTACTGCTCTTCCATGCGACAGCGTGAGTATTTATACTTCCTTCTTTTGTTGCTGAATTCTGCATCGTTGTTTGTGTGCATTAATTTCAGCTGGAAAGGGAGCTGTACGAACCAGTGGATTTTGTACTAACTACTGTTACTGAATATGTCCTATCCGTCAGGCGCCAATCGTTAGGGGCTTGTCTTGTAAACAACTTGCCTTTGCACATTGTTAAAAATTTTCTAGTAAATTTTTTGTATTCAGGTCATATTTTGGGTGTAATGTCCTACTAACAAAATCGTGTGAGGTCTCCTTTAATCCCTCTGCTGTATTTAAATTGACAAGTGTTGTAGAACTCAGTTAAAACTTGGCTGGGCTTAGTTAACCTAATTTAGGCCACGGTCTAGCTCCATTGTTCTTGAATATTACCTATGGTAGCATACCGACAGTTGATTAAAGAAAGTCCAAAATTCAGCAATATGTTACCATCTCACTTGTTTGCCTTTTCCTGTATTCGAGTTGTTTAATTAAATGAATTACCTTTCCCTGTAAACAATTATGGACGCAACCTGTATTCAAGTTGCGTTTTTCTTTTAGGTAAATAAGATTTTAAGAATCTTAGGTTGTTGTTCAAAACCCTTTGTTTCACAACTCTCTGAATGTGTAGAGGTTGTCTGTTACTGTTTCAACTGCACCTTTACAGGTGAGTTTTTATTGGTGGTAAAATTTTAAAGGGCAGTGGCCGCTAATGTCTTGAATATTTTATAATATTTTATGTATAAAATGTCAGGTGACATTATTTGGCTGTGTGATAAGAAGGCCAACTTACGATCTACGTGTAATGGTTGTCAACAAACAAAATTGTTTATATTGTTACAAGAATCCGGACAACTGGCTTTCCACATCCGAAGCCTTGTATCCTACCTATACATTTCAGACTTGTTACTTATTGCATTTGTTACTCCCAGTCTTCGGCATGCGTCGCTAGGTGACCTAACCACATATGTAGTAACTTAATGGTCTTAGTTGAGCACTGTCGTTAAACAGTAGAAAGTTACCAGCACCCTAGAAATCGGTATATTCCACCCCCTCCCACCCCATCCCGCAATCCTCCACCTATGTACCCTGGCACACGCACTAATAATGCAAATGGTCTGTACCATTTTGTTTTGGCTCCTCTATGTTCGAATTTAGCACTAGTAGTGTGCTCCTTGACACAACCACTTCGATTAAATACCGAATTGTAACGCTATATGAGATGGAACGAGCTTGCGAGAACTGTGGTAGGGAGGGCGAATGGTTGACTTCGGTTAATTGGGAGAATTTTAGGACGGAGACCGTACATAGGACGCTGATGCGACCTATTCTTTAGTACTTCTAGAATGTTCGCCATCGGCACCAGATTAGATTAAAGGAAGACATTGAAGCGACTCAGAGGTGGGCTGTTGGACTTGCTATCGGTTGGTTCAAACAACACGCACGTATTACGGAGATACTTTGGGAACTCAAAAGGAATGCCGATTCTATTTTCGAGAACATTATTGAGAACATTTAGAGAACCGGCATTCGAAACAGACTGCAGAACGGTTCCACTGTCGACAACTTACATTTCGCGTTAGGGCAACGATGTTAAGATGCGAGAAATCAGGGCTCCTATGTAGAATATAGGCAACCGTTTATCCCTCACTCTGTTTGCGAGTGGAACAGGAAAGGAAATTACTAGCAGTGGCTTTCAGAGTTTGTATGTAGATACAGACATACCACTGCACTGTGGCGTGAGGACTTCAGAGTCGAGTAGGACTGTATATACGACTGGTAAACACAAAAAAAAAAAAGAAAGTTACGTACGCTACTTCCCCTTTCTTTCTCCTGTGGAACTTTGGTGTTAGTCTTAACAACATTTCAAAAAAATAACTCCGGCTTGACATCTGCAAATTTCCGTATTTCCTTTCGAATTTGCTTGTTTTGTATTTAAGTCCCTTACATGCCGTTATCACCTATTTGTGAAAAACATAGCTTGCAGCAAACCAAGTCTCTTTTTACTTATATTTGGTGACCAGTATCAGTTTGATAACTACCTTCAGACCACAGTGCCCTTCGTTAGGACGCATCGTTGGCAGCATTAGTAAACCAAGATTTAACACCACGTCCCAGGCGTAGTATACAGTCCACTATTAATAATTTTATTCTCTGGTTCCATTTGCTTCTTCTTCCCTGAGATAATGATCAAGTGTCAGTAGGGCCATCAGGTGTTGACATGTTTGTGAAGTTTACGTCTAAATGCCCGAATGTCGTAGCCTAGGGACTACCGCAATTGCCCATGAAAAGAACGCCCAGGCTCCCGACAACGCTCCCCCCTTGTTGCAGCTGCACTTCTCTATGAGGATGTTCCGTGACAGTTGTTGCTTTAGGCGCAACACAAGATATCCGGCTCGCTGTAATAAGTGGGTATGAGTGTCCGCTACGTTCCTTCTGGTGCGGAGGCGCATTCAGTAACCAGTCGGAGCTCCGCGGTGTGGGATAACCTGGGCGCAGGCTTTCACGCCCAGTTAACGGATCGTGACACTTGTAAGGTAGAAACAAGTTTGATTAAAGTACTGGACACACTCGTGTAGACACAGGGTCCGGGAGAGGTTAGAGTCTAGGTTTTGGCAGGAAAAGTTTCTGTCCGGCAAAGCCGAATCAGAGGTAATCACAGAATTATTGCAAATCCGGGAATTGATCACCATGTAAAGGCCCCGTCTTCTTCAGGATCGTGGATGAGAAGGATGATTCAGACGGCGGTGACAGCGTAGCGGCGGCTCAGGAGTGAGCTCCTGATAGAGAAAATGCGTAACCATTCAGCGCCTAGCCCAGGAAGCTCGCTAGCAGTGAACTGGTCTCTCAGGCCTAAGTACAGCGCTAGGCTCCGGGATACCAACAGGTCTTGCGTCCTGTCACGTGACTAACGTAAGGAAGAGGCCAGTGGCTTCGGCGACGTCTTGTGGCGCTTTGGTCGCCATCTGGGGGCCGACTGTGTCCTGGCAGCCCTCGAATATTATCTGTAAGGATGGATGCTGCCAACATGATGCGTAAGTAATGTGGGTTACATATCGAGAAGGCATAATCTCACGATACTCTAGAATGCCTTACTTCTTGCAGTACATCTGTCATAGTGTCGTTTCCCCTTAAAATTCTCCGATAAAAGTGAATATAAGGAGGACACAAAGAGAAATAAGTCCAGTTAAAGAAAAAATAGCTGCTCTTCACAGTAGATGCTGGACATAGCTACTATCGATGCAAAAACGGCTCTGTTTGTCACGTACAGAATGAACTTGGCTGCATGAACGACACCATTAGCTTAGCTCTTCTAGTGTGTGATACGTTATTATAGTCAAAAGGAAAAGAAACTACAGGGAGCGAGTTAAGGCGGTTGTGGAGATCTTAAAGTCGAGGAAGACAAAAAGAACTGAGATTCAGACCGGATGTTGATGAAGGCAATGAAGGCAATAAAGGATAGCCATTCTTTGACAGCAAGAATGATCTGATTTCTTTGAATAAGATATCTCCGCAGTGAAACTTGAAAATAATAGTTATTCTGCAGAAGATGTTTTGTTATCATAATCCATTTGATAACTATCTGAAGGCATTCCTTCCTCAGGTTAAAAAAAGGAAAAAAGAATTTGTACTACAAGATAAAAGCATCAAAGATTCAGAAGATGAACAGTACCGTTATATTCAGCGTTTATCGTAATGTACAAAAGTAGAAAGTGTCCCAGCAACTGAAAGACCATACTACATTATTTATGATAACATCGGCTAAGAGACAGATGAGCCTAAGTTGTCTTGTGACAGCCAGAGCGAGAGCACCAGCAGCAGCGAGTACTGTTTGTATAAAGCGTTTATTTTGCATTTTGTTTACGACCTTCCACTAAGGAAGGGATTCTATTTGTGTTTATCTGCTCTGCATAGTAACTAACAGTTCTTGATAAAACTTTACGTAGTTTTCGTGTTAGATTTCTTAGTGTTTTCTTGATCGTTTAGAACAGAAAGCGCCCTAAAACCGTCTTTTGTTTGTTTCGCGGCCGTTAGCCACTAGTCACTTGAATCAGCAGTTGTCTTGTGACAGCCAGAGCGAGAGCACCAGCAGCAGCGAGTACTGTTTGTATAAAGCGTTTATTTTGCATTTTGTTTACGACCTTCCACTAAGGAAGGGATTCTATTTGTGTTTATCTGCTCTGCATAGTAACTAACAGTTCTTGATAAAACTTTACGTAGTTTTCGTGTTAGATTTCTTAGTGTTTTCTTGATCGTTTAGAACAGAAAGCGCCCTAAAACCGTCTTTTGTTTGTTTCGCGGCCGTTAGCCACTAGTCACTTGAATCAGCAGTTGTCTTGTGACAGCCAGAGCGAGAGCACCAGCAGCAGCGAGTACTGTTTGTATAAAGCGTTTATTTTGCATTTTGTTTACGACCTTCCACTAAGGAAGGGATTCTATTTGTGTTTATCTGCTCTGCATAGTAACTAACAGTTCTTGATAAAACTTTACGTAGTTTTCGTGTTAGATTTCTTAGTGTTTTCTTGATCGTTTAGAACAGAAAGCGCCCTAAAACCGTCTTTTGTTTGTTTCGCGGCCGTTAGCCACTAGTCACTTGAATCAGCAGTTGTCTTGTGACAGCCAGAGCGAGAGCACCAGCAGCAGCGAGTACTGTTTGTATAAAGCGTTTTTGTACTTATTTGCTGCGCTTAGCTTTTAAATAGTTTTTCTGGGAAAACCTAGCGTAGTTTTCGCGTCTCGTATTTCAGTGAGTGTTTCTTGATTATCAGAGTAGCTCATCAGAAGATTATCTTGGGCATTTGTCACCGTATAGAGTAGGGTAAACATAGTCATGTGTAGGGACTGTGGTTGTTGTGAGCGGACGCAAGGAGAATTGGCCACTCTTCGGGGGCAGGTGGAGGCTTTGTCTGTTAGGCTCATCGAGCTCGAGGCGCAGGCGTCGGCTCGTAGTGGCGTTGGGGCAACTGTGGTGAGACCTATGCCTACTTCGGTGGCCTTGGAATCACATGGAACCTCTGATGTCGCTGCGTCTTCCGGCAGTGAGCATCTTACCGGTCAGCCATCACTCCAGGGTGAATGGCGGACAGTGGTGGGCTCGCGCGTGCCTGGCCGAAAGGCGAAGGTGGGATCTGGCCGCGTGGCAGCTGCCTTACCCCTTTCCAACAGGTACGGGGTGCTTCCTAGTGGTGATGACATCGTTTCCGAGCCACCACAGGATGCCTCGCCTGTTGGGCCAGTGGCCGATTCTCCGGCAAGGTCCCGACAGTCACAGAGGGCGGGCCTATTAGTTATAGGGAGCTCCAACGTTAGGCGGGTTATGGAGCCCCTCAGGAAAATAGCGGGTAGGTCGGGGAAGAATGCCAGTGTGCACTCGGTGTGCTTGCCGGGGGGTCTCGTCCGTAATGTGGAGGAGGCCCTTCCGGCAGCTATTGAACGCACTGGGTGTGACCGGCTGCAGATAGTAGCACATGTCGGAACGAATGACGCCTGCCGCTTGGGTTCTGAGGCCATCCTTGGTTCCTTCCGGCGGCTGGCTGATTTGGTGAAGACAACCAGCATCGCACGCGGAGTGCAAGCTGAGCTTAATATCTGCAGCATAGTGCCCAGAGTCGATCGCGGTCCTCTGGTTTGGAGCCGTGTGGAGGGTCTAAACCAGAGGCTCAGACGACTCTGCGACTATAATGGTTGCAAATTCATCGACCTCCGTTATTGGGTGGAGAACTGTAGGGCCCCCCTAGACAGGTCAGGCGTGCACTACACACCGGAAGCAGCTACTAGGGTAGCAGAGTACGTGTGGCGTGCACACGGGGGTTTTTTAGGTTAGAGGGACCCCCCCTTGGGCGAAACGATAAAATACCTGACGGCTTACCAGAGAGGACATTATCATCGTTGATAAAGAACGTCCGTCCTCAGAGACCAAAAACAGGAAAAGTTAACGTAATATTGGTAAACTGCAGGAGTATCCAGGGCAAGGTTCCTGAATTAGTATCTCTTATTGAAGGAAATAGTGCGCATATAGTATTAGGAACGGAAAGTTGGTTAAAACCGGAAGTGAACAGTAACGAAATCCTAGACACAGAATGGAATATATACCGCAAGGATAGGATAAACGCCAATGGTGGAGGAGTATTTATAGCAGTAAAGAATTCAATAATATCCAGTGAAGTTATTAGCGAATGCGAATGTGAAATAATCTGGGTTAAGTTAAGTATCAAAGGTGGGTCAGATATGATAGTCGGATGCTTCTATAGACCACCTGCATCAGCAACCGTAGTAGTTGAGCGCCTCAGAGAGAACCTGCAGAACGTCGTGAAGAAGTTTCGTGATCATACTATTGTAATAGGGGGAGACTTCAATCTACCAGGTATAGAATGGGATAGTCACACAATCAGAACTGGAGCCAGGGACAGAGACTCTTGTCACATTATCCTGACTGCCTTGTCCGAGAATTACTTCGAGCAGATAGTTAGAGAACCAACTCGTGAAGCTAACGTTTTAGACCTCATAGCAACAAATAGACCGGAACTTTTCGACTCCGTGAATGTAAAAGAGGGTATCAGTGATCATAAGTCAGTGGTTGCATCAATGACTACAAGTGTAATAAGAAATGCCAAGAAAGGAAGGAAAATATATTTGCTTAACAAGAGTGATAGGGCACAAATCGCAGAATATCTGAGTGACCACCATCAAACGTTCATTTCTGAGGAAGAGGATGTGGAACAAAAATGGAAAAAATTCAGAAACATCGTCCAGTACGCCTTAGATAAGTTCGTACCGACTAAGGTCCAAAGCGAGGGGAAAGATCCACCGTGGTATAACAATCATGTACGAAAGGTACTACGGAAACAAAGAAAGCTTCATCATAGGTTTAAGAGTAGTCGAATCATAGCTGATAAGGAAAAGCTGAACGAAGCGAAAAAGAGCGTAAAGAGAGCAATGAGAGAAGCATTCAACGAATTCGAACATAAAACATTGGCAAACAATCTAAACAAGAACCCTAAAAAGTTTTGGTCATATGTAAAATCGGTAAGCGGATCTAAATCCCCTATTCAGTCACTCGTTGACCACGATGGCACCGAAACAGAGGACGACCGAAGAAAGGCAGAAATACTGAATTCAGTGTTCCGAAACTGTTTCACTGCGGAAAATCGTAACACGGTCCCTGACTTCAGCCGTCGCACGGACGCCAAAATGGAAAATATTGAAATAAACGATATCGGAATTGAAAAACAACTGCTATCACTTAGTAGCGGAAAAGCATCCGGACCAGACGAGATACCCTTAACATTCTACAGTGATTATGCTAAAGATCTTGCCCCCTTTCTATCAGCAATTTATCGTAGATCGCTGGAAGAACGTAAAGTACCTAGCGACTGGAAGAAAGCGCAGGTCGTTCCCATTTTCAAGAAGGGTCATAAATCAGATGCGAATAATTATAGGCCTATTTCGCTTACGTCAATCTGTTGTAGAATAATGGAACATGTTTTGTGTTCTCGTATTATGACGTTCTTAGATAATACAAATCTCCTTCATCATAACCAACATGGATTCCGCAAACAGAGATCATGTGAAACTCAGCTCGCCCTATTTGCCCAAGAAATTCACAGTGCCGTAGACACTGGCGAGCAGATTGATGCCGTATTCCTGGACTTCAGGAAGGCATTTGATACGGTTCCGCACTTACGTTTAGTGAAAAAAATACGAGCTTACGGAATATCGGACCAGGTTTGTGATTGGATTCAGGATTTCCTAGAAGAAAGAACACAACATGTCATTCTTAACGGTTCAAAATCTGCAGATGTAGAGGTAATTTCGGGAGTACCGCAGGGAAGCGTGATAGGACCTTTATTGTTTACAATATACATAAATGACATAGTTGACAACATCGGTAGCTCCGTGAGGCTATTTGCAGATGACACGGTTGTCTACAAGAAAGTAGCAACATCAGAAGACTCGTACGTACTCCAGGAGGACCTGCAGAGGATTAATGCATGGTGCGACAGCTGGCAGCTTTCCCTAAACGTAGATAAATGTAATATAATGCGCATACATAGGGGCAGAAATCCATTCCAGTACGATTATGCCATAGGTGGTAAATCATTGGAAGCGGTAACGACCGTAAAATACTTAGGAGTTACTATCCGGAGCGATCTGAAGTGGAATGATCACATAAAACAAATAGTGGGAAAAGCAGGCGCCAGGTTGAGATTCATAGGAAGAATTCTAAGAAAATGTGACTCATCGACGAAAGAAGTAGCTTACAAAACGCTTGTTCGTCCGATTCTTGAGTATTGCTCATCAGTATGGGACCCTTACCAGGTTGGATTAATAGAAGAGATAGACATGATCCAGCGAAAAGCAGCGCGATTCGTCATGGGGACATTTAGTCAGCGCGAGAGCGTTACGGAGATGCTGAACAAGCTCCAGTGGCGGACACTTCAAGAAAGGCGTTACGCAATACGGAGAGGTTTATTATCGAAATTACGAGAGAGCACATTCCGGGAAGAGATGGGCAACATATTACTACCGCCCACATATATCTCGCGTAATGATCACAACGAAAAGATCCGAGAAATTAGAGCAAATACGGAGACTTACAAGCAGTCGTTCTTCCCACGCACAATTCGTGAATGGAACAGGGAAGGGGGGATCAGATAGTGGTACAATAAGTACCCTCCGCCACACACCGTAAGGTGGCTCGCGGTGTATAGATGTAGATGTAGATGTAGAAGAAGAGTTTGCTCTATTTTCTATGCCACAGATAACTGTCGACTGCTCACTAACAAGAGCAATACTCTACTGTGGACAGCTGAGGCAAGAAGATGTGTGATTTTCTCGTTTTATGGTCATTCGAGCCATCATCGACTTCAGTCAAAGGAAAAACAGAGTGTACAAAGAAGAGTTTGGACGCCGATGTAAAATACTGAAAGCCTGTAAATGTTGACCCTCTCAGAATGATACATATTTGATAATGGACGTAGCCGGAGTCACAGACTCTACAGGCAGCAGTTCTCTTCTTTTTTTTTTTTTTTTTTTTTCTGTAACAGAGTGAACACTGAATTCAACAGTGAAATATATCTTGAGAACATTGCTGTTATTTAAAACAATAATAATAACTTCAGGGGGAAGTGAGAGTCATTCTACGTCAGTAAATTGAAACTTAGAAGAATGTAAGATTCTCCATTTGAACGGAACAAGCCAGGTGGTACAGTCTACGACGAGTGGGTGGAGGAGTGCGGCAGCACTGCATTCTCATATGACGCAGGGGTTACGTGGTGTAGACGCCTGAGAGATCGAACAACTCTTCTCAGAGGAGAACAGGAAATCGCAAGAGATGTCGAGACGCTGGTGCTCTGAGACCGGAGTACCACAATCAAGTAAACTGTCGAAAATTTCTCATGGAATATTTTTCAACATCTTGCACGACATCAACTAGACGACAAATATCGCCGTCCGCTAGGCTCCACGACTGCTCACATCCAATCAAAAAAGACAACAAAAACGAGGTGGCAGTGACACAGTTACAGCTGGGAAAGGTGAACATAGAGGACTTCTTTGGCTACTTAACGACAAAGGACAAGTTTCACGTGTACCACTACGATTCCCAGGAAAAGCAGGAAAGGAAGCACTGGAAAAATGTGGATTCACTTCCGTCGAACAACCAACGTGATGCTGAAGCTTTCGGAGCTGCCATGATACAGTGCTAACTGCTTTAGGCGTAAGAGGCAGATTTTGAAACTGAATCACAATTATTCATAGTATTTTAGTATTTTGAAAGATATATAATTTTTGCTTTTATGCTTATGTATTACTGGTTTGTGCACTGAAGAGCCAAAGAGAGCGGTACACCTGCCTAATATCGTGTAGGGCCCCCGCGAGCACGCAAAATGCCCCAACACGACGTGCCATGGACTCGACTTTTCCAGAATGAGATTTTCACTCTGCAGCGGAGTGTGCGCTGATATGAAACTTCCTGGCAGATTAAAACTGTGTGCCCGACCGAGACTCGAACTCGGGACCTTTGCTTTTCGCGGGCAAGTGCTCTACCAACTGAGCTACCGAAGCACGACTCACGCCCGGCATCACAGCCTTACTTCTGCCAGTACCTCGTCTCCTACCTTCCAAACTTTACAGAAGCTCTCCTGCGAACCTAGCAGAACTAGCACTCCTGAAAGAAAGGATATTGCGGAGACATGGCTTAGCCACAGCCTGGGGGATGTTTCCAGAATGAGATTTTCACTCTGCAGCGGAGTGTGCGCTGATCTGAAACTTCCTGGCAGATTAAAACAGTGTGCCCGACCGAGACTCGACCTCGGGACCTTTGCCTTTCGCAGGCAAGTGCTCTACCAACTGAGCTACCGAAGCACGACTCACGCCCGGTATCACAGCCTTACTTCTGCCAGTAGAGCACTTGCCCGCGAAAGGCAAAGGTCCCGAGTTCGAGTCTCGGTCGGGCACACAGTTTTAATCTGCCAGGAAGTTTCGACTCGACTTTTGTCTGAGGAATTGACACTACGAATCCTGCACGATTGTCCACAGATCCGTAAGAGTACGAGGGGTTGGAGATCTCTTCTGAACCGCACGTTGCAAGACATCCCAGATATGCTCATTAATTTATATGTATGGGAATTCTGGTGACCAGCGGAAGTGTTTTTACTCAGGCGAATGTTCTTAGCGCCACTCTGTATGAATTCTGGACGTGTGGGGTGTGACAATGTCCTGCTGGAATTGCATATGCCCGTCGGAATGCACAACGGACGTAAATTGGATGCAGGTGAACGGTCAGGATACTTACGTACGTGTCACCTGCTAGAGTCGTATATACACGTATCAGGGGTCAAATATCACTCCAATATCCACGCTCCACGCCATTACAGAGCCTCCACCAGCTTGAACAGTTCCCTGCTGACATGTAGAATCCATGGATTCTCGAGGTTGTCTCCATACCCGTACACGTCCATCCGCTCGATACAATTTGAAACGAGACACGTCCGACACGGCAACATGTTTCCAGTCGTCAACAGCCCAATGCTGGTTTTGACGGGCCCAAGCAAGGTGTAAGGCTTTGTATCGTGCTGTCAAGGGTACACGAGTGGGACTTCGGCTCGGAAAGCCCATATCGCTGATGTTTCGTTGAATAGTTCAGACGCTGACACATTTTTATGGCCCAGCATTGAAATCTGCAGCAACTTGCGGAAGGGTAGCTCTTTTGTCACGTTGAACGATTCTCTTCAGTCGTCGTTGGTCCCGTACTTGCAAGATCTTTTTCCGGTCGCAGCGATGTCTGAGACTTTGTTTTACCAGAATGCTGATATTCAGGGTATACTCATGAGGTGGTCGTACGGGAAAATCCTTACTTCATCGGTACCTCGGAGATGCTGGATCCCATCGCTCGTGCGCCGACTATAATACCACGTGCAAACTCACTTAAATCTTGATAACCTGCCATTGTTGCAGCATTAACCGATCTAACAACTGTGCCAGACACTTATTGTCTTGTATAGGTATTGCATAGGCTTGTGTAGGTATTCTGCTTGTTTACATATCTCAGTATTTGAGTTCGCATGCCTATACCAGTTTCTTTCGCGCTTCAGTGTACATGCGTAGTGGCAGTGAGCATCAGTGTGGTGTTAGGTAAATGTGATATTAACAGAAGCAAGTCATACATTACCCTTCCCAGGCAATCACAGGAGGCATTCCTGTAATAAATTCAGTAAAGTAATATCCAACAACTTTTATCAGATAAGGTGAGTGGTAGTCGGTTTCCAAAGTCATGCAATTACTTTCTGTCTCGTGTTTACCTATCCGCAGCGAAGTCAAATATCGTGGATAGTGTATTCGCAGGAATTTATTAACGTAATAAAAATTCTTTAGTACGTTGCAATATAGTTTCCCATTATCTCTTTGTCTGGTTACTGTCAGGCATTTCACGTCGTTGGATGAATTTTCTTTTTATCACATCGTAAGTCACTCGTTCCGAAGCCAAAGAAGTACTTTTATCCCGTCCGTAATTGTAAGTACGGAAATTTCTATTTATGCCACTGATTATCTACGTAACTATGTTGGTATATTTGAACTCAGTAACAATTAGAGATGCTTTTACAATATAATCGTTTATTTTCATATGGACATGGTCTATTCACGGAAACTTTCTTCGTAACATACCAGCTATCGCTAGTTACTATTTCTTAATACGTAACTGAAGGAAAATAAAACTAATTTACTTTGCGATCCATCCATCTGCAAGACGGATAATATTATGAATGCAAGGATTACTGAGAAAATATAAATTTTTTTTTAAATTCTTCTACGAACTGCCTCTTGACCATGGACTATTTTTTATCACTGGTGTTACTGTAGAATATTAATGAATGTAAACAAGGGTGACATCATCTGAGACTTTGACAATACAATTACGTTTTATAAATAAAATGAGCAGCGTCTAGAAGTAACAGCAAGAAATTTGTAGGACTTTCAAAATGTCCAGATACGTGTCAGAGCATAAGTTTCCATGAAGTAGAGCACTTCTTACGACTGACATTCTTAAAGTATCTGTACTGTGTTTGTGGAGCAAACACAGTTTTGCTATCGGACAAAAGTGAAACAACCCTGTCTTTTGTGTTCCTCTACTAAAACCCATACTTCGGCATAGGCACTCAACTTACTGTCGGAGACTGCGAATGACTTCGAAAAACTGATTCAGTTAGAGCGAAATTCAAATTGCCCAAGTAATACATAGTAAAAATTTCCACAAAATCAGTTGCAGATTGTACAAAATCTTGTCAATGGTACAAAACTTGAGTACTTAAGCCTGTAGCACGGTAGTATTCGAGTAGTTACGTTTTAGTCACTCTGCAGAAGGAGAGATGTGCTTTAGAACTAAGACGTCTCCGAAACTTACTCAAGGAAAGAAATTGTAGACTGTAAACGAACCGCCGGTCGTGGTAGCCGAGCGGTTCTAGGCGCTTCAGTCCGGAACCGTGCGACTGCTACGGCCGCAGTTTCGAATCCTGCCCCGGGTATGGATGTGTGTGATGTCCTTAGGATAGCTAGGTTTAAGTAGTTCTAAGATCTATGGGACTAATGACCTCAGCTGTTACGTCCCATAGCGCTCAGAGACATTTGAACCATTTGTAAGCGAACTGGCAGGTAATATAGCATTGTGCTAGTAAACGCAGTACAACGAATGCTGCAACTGTTCTGCCAGAATACGCTCAGACATGTGGTCCTTTTCTACCAGCACCATCAATTCCTCCTGTAGTTTACTAATGCCTAGGTTAGGTCAGAAGACGTTCTGGAATCACTCATGCCAATATCTGGTAGAATGTTTCGTCTGCTGAGAACAGAAAAAAATAACGAAAATATGTGCCACACTGCTCACAGTTCATAAACACACATATCTTAACTGTAACTGTTGCCGTGTTTTATAGACAAATCTATCTTAGCCTGACCTATACAGTTTTACAGTATGTATGTTCAGTCCTCATGCGTATAAGATTAAGTGGGCAGCATTCAGTTCCTGCTCACAAGGGCGCGCGCGATCGTCGCGACACGATACAAGGACGTGCACTTTCACTGAGTCGTGAAATATCGTCATTTGGCGTGCATTTTGTTTCACATTGATATTTCGTACGAACTCATCGACTGCGTACGTGTTCACGTCTTCCGATAACCTCCATGACACATTACACACACTCAAATAGTGATAATGTTTACGTTACTATTCAATTGGTTCAAATTGTTCTAAGCACTATGGGACTATCAGAGACCTTCAGTTCCCTAGACATAGAACTACTTAAACCTAACTAACCTAAGGGCAACACCCACATCTATGCCCGAAGCAGGATGCGAACCTGCGACCGCAGCAGCAGCGCGATTCTAGACTGAAGCGCCTAGAACCGGTCGGCCACAGCGACCGGCTTACGTTACTATTCACATACATATTCCAGACGGACTACACGTATCCGAAAACTTGATGTAATATCCTTCAGCACGAGAGCGACTATTTGAAAATGAATTTGCTGTCCATGAAGCACAACCAGTTAACACGTCCGGTAACGAGAACGTCGAAACCCTATAGCAGTAAATCATACTTCGAACAATTCCATTGGCCGTTGTAGATGGATGTGAGGGATCTGAGCAGCAGGCAGAGATATGACTGACGCTTACTAGACAGATGCGACAAATGTAGGCTACTAAACCGCTTCACATTTGCATTTGAATGTGATACTATGTCAAACACGGCGAGTCTGTCTAAAAAATTCTATGTCCCTTGCAACATGTGCTGCCCAGTGAATACAATAAGACATGAGGAATACGATAAGACGTGAGGTAAGTTATTAGAAAAACAAGAAAGATCAACCAGCAAACTTCCCGAGTTGAATTTTTAATGCTTCGTTCGCAGAGGGAGTGGGAGGAACTGAATCTTATCCGGCAAATAAACACATACTTCAGAGTTACAATTTAAATAATTAAAGACTTCATTAAGCGCAGTTATTGCGGCAATTAAGCAAATTACGTATCTCACGAACGACATAAAACGCGACAATTTGGCTCCGCCCGTGCACGAATGTACCACTGAAAAGGCGCTTACCGTTACCTGTGCGAACGTGAATCTGAACCATTCGCGAATAAAAATCGCCAAGGAAGGAGGAAAAGAGAGGGACGGAGAGGAGGAGCTGGAGAGCGTGAGGGAGGGCTTAAGGTGAGGAGCGTGGGGGAGAAAGATTCTTCTTAAGTAAATACGGACTGCAGTGTTGAAAACTCGGCTCTGACAAGCTGTGTATGAAAAGTAGAACCGCCTTCCATGTATTAAGCGACTGAGTCGGCCATTAATTAAAACACGCTTTCGTCTTTTAAAGCCGCCATTAAATCTTTAAAGACACGTTAAAGAAGCATGCACGGACCAAAATTTTATTCTACGATAGGCTTGTGCTGCGAAATGGTGCTCGTTATTTTTTCTAGTCTCAGGGTCCTGTGGGCATCCACATGGAATTTAATCATCGTTTCAAGACCATATCTGCCCAGGCTCACGGTAAATAAATTTACATACATTTTAGCAAAAATAATTACGGTCTTTCTTAGCGCATGGCAATATTATACTTCCGAAAGTCAGTTTGCGTTAAACGTGACCTTCTCTTGTCCGGATCACGAGAAAATGAATTGATGCCAGATCACAGTAAGATACAGCTCACAGTTCAACAAAAAGTGACATTTTGATTACACAGAATGGGCATATAATAAATGAGAGTGAAGAGTTCAGATTCTTAGGTGTTCAGATATTGTAAGCTGTCGTGAGAAGCCCATGTTGAGGATATGGTTCAAAAACAAAACTCTGTTTCCTTTACCATTAGAAGAGTATCGGAAAAAAGTTACATTCAACATGAAAATTAGTCTATATTGTTTATTTTCATTCGCTTGAGGCCTATGGTATCATTTTTTGGGGTAATTCTTCTGTATCAAAAATAGTTTTTTGGCCTACAAACGAGCGGTTCGAGCAATGTGTATTCTAAGGTAACAACTTTTCTAGACCCCTGTTCACTACTCAGGGAATTCTGACACTGGCCTCTCAATACATATTTCCTTTAATGGCGTTTGTTGTTAACAATGTCAGCTTGTTCCCAAGAGTTAGCAGCTTTCCATCAGTTAATAACAGACATTAATCCAGTGTGCATTTGGAAAGCATCTCCGTGACTCTTGATCAGAAAGACGTACAGTATTCTGCTGCTACCATTTCCAATTAACTGTCAAAAGAGTTAAAATATTTTAACAGTAATCGACCCACTTTCAAGTCTAAACTGAAAAGTTTGCACATGGCTCACTCCTCCTCGAAAAATTAAGAATAAAGGAAACTAGCTGATTCCTTTGTTACGTTTATGATAATGTTTATTTAAACTTACGGCTTGATGTCTGAAAAGGATTCACATACGTTTCATTTAATCTGTTATTGCTATTCTCTGATAACTTCATGCCCTGACTCGTTCCATGACATTAGAAACGTGCTCCGCAATTTGCTCCCACGGAGCATGACACACAAAGTAAAACAAAATAAATACTTCCTGTTTCGATTGGGCTAGTAACCATCTTCAGACCGTAAAATATCGTTACAGACTGTAAAAAGTTGCTTGTTGTGGTATCAGGTACTGACTCACTAAAATATTTTAATGACTGAGCACTTGATTGTGTAACATGTGACGTTTCACGGTATGTGAGGATATTTTATGATGTGAAGATGATTCATAGAACAATTTGAAGTAGTCATGTCATTTTATTAACTCGTGATGTAGCCAAATTTAGTTTATATCAAAATTAAGATAGCATTTTTACTTTCTTCACCATGTTAAGCCTGATAAAATTTGCACTGAACATGAGCGTGCTTGTTAATTGTAAATAGACTACATATTAGTTGAACCTCTACGTACGCTTATACCTATCACATATTAGTTCCTTATCCTTGGCATCTGCGCAGGCTGCTGTGGATGAGCGGTTGTAGGCGCTTCAGTCTGGAACCGCGCGACCCCTATGGTCGCAGGTTCGAATCCTGCCTCGTTCATGGATGTGTGTGATGTCCTTAGGTTCGTTACGTTTAAGTAGTTCTAAGTTCTAGGGGACTGATGACCAAAGATGTTAAGTCCCATAGTGCTCAGAGCCATTTGAACCTTGGCATCTGCAATAAACGTAGCTTCTTCAAGACATCGTGTTGAATAACTTCGAGAAATTTTACCATTTATTGCTTTTATAGTTGACAAATGAATGGCTAGAAGCAATAGAGAAGTGGTTAGAATGATTTGAAAGAGATGGACAGAGGGGAGACCAGTGAATTGGTGCTAAAGGGGTATTACACAGTGAGTCCTCTTCAGGGCTGATTAATTCAATAACAATTCAACCATATAACTCATTTCAAATATTTTCGAAAGCTATGACTTTCAGAGAACAGATGGAATCGGGTGAAGGATGATTCATTAAAGGGGCTGATGTAGAACATCAAGTAACGAAATTCAAAAAAGTGGTTAGTCAAGTAGAAAAGCATACTGACTTCTTACAGCCTTTTCTCATGAAGATCGCTACGGTCGTGATGAAACCACCTGGTTTACTCCTATCTGAGCCAATATCTCCCTCATATCCAAAAACTTCATTTCGTTTTTTTTAATTTCTTTGTTCTATGAAAGACGATTACATACCTCACAAGGACTTTAATTAAGCCATAATGCCACTGTTACGTTCCTTCCAGGATACCGAAAGTTCTCTGTGTACTGCATTGTAAACCAACGTCCATGGAATATCTAACCACCTTATTTCTCCACAAGAAGCACATACCAACAGCGTAAACGACTACATATTTTTGCACCATTACATGACGTTGGATGAGGAAGGCCATGTACCACCGTTTAGGAGACAGGGATGACTGTAATAACTTTAGTCCGTATAGCGGTCAGTGACCGCTGTCGCAATGCGATGAATGGATGGTTTGTGATATATAGTCTTGTCAAACAGAGAACTGTAATGAATCACATATTATGTTTCACAGGTTTGCTTGGTCTGTTTTGAGTAGCCGCAAAATTATGAAACAGAATTTCGTATTTTCATTAATCTGGAAATTTACATACACTGACCGGTGAAGCAGGACCTTCCTATGGTTACAAGCGACAAATCCTTTCTGAAAAATTCCATGAACCGTTTTCAACAGCAGAAAAGTGATAAAGAGGAAAATAAAGTTAAACTGAACTTCATGACAAATGATAAAGAAACTCTCCACTTAGAATGAAGTACGCCTACTATTCATGTTATTAGGATATTATCACTGATCTATTCTTCAAACCGCAGTAATTCGTTCAAGTTAGCCTCACTTTCCAGCTACCTCTCTAAACAGTCGCCGGGCCGACTTAGAAATTTTTCATGGCACTGTACAAACGTTCCTGTACCCTCGTCACAGAAAAGAGCTGCTTGTGCTTTCCGCCAATTCTCCATGCTGCTTTGCCTTTCCTTGTTTGTGCCAAAATGATGTCTTCATAGACAGCGGTTCATGTGAGCAGAGATGAACAACGGAGGGAGCCAATTAAGGACTATATTGTGGGCAATCAAACACTTCACATTGAAAACGCTGCAGAAACGTCTTAATTGCCCCTGCAGAATGAGGCTGAAAGTTCTCTTGAAGAAAGAAACGCATGACATTTATGTTATGTAGGCTGCATAGCTTCAGGCGAAATCTCTCATCAGATGCACACACTTGGTGTGAGACACTGTTGTTTTAGGCATTTCTACGTGATCACTTTGAGTTCTGAACTGAAAAGAGGACGTGAAGCGATCGACAGCCACACTAAAACCAATACCCAACACATCTGTGCAAAGTTCCATCGGATTTTCACAGTGGTTTCCATTTCGCGCCTAATCGAATCTTACTTTCCGAATACACCTCGTATTATTGCTTCGAGGATAAAGTTTTCTGTTCCTCGTTACGGTTTTTCCTCATGAAGCATGTACAGTTTTGAAAACATAATTAAAAATAAACACAAAAATCATAAATTAATTTGGTGGAAGAGCAAATACAACTTTATGAGTATTCCACTGAATACGTTTGTTGTGGAAAAAACATCCACCCTGAGCTTAGGCTTGTTAGTTTCTTTACTATCACCTTAAAGCAGATGTTCCGGCAAGTCAACCTAAACTGCAGCCCCTCAATGAAACATACCGATGACACCAGCCGCCGCGCTTCACCGTTCGTTTCGTTCGCGTAACAACACAGACAGCGACAGCCGCAGCTAGTCGATACACAAGCTAACTCGACATCTGTACTCGTAGGGGGTAGCTCTTACTCTAACAGGGAAGTTAATTTCCACTCCTGGTCAAGAGAGATAAGCTGAGTACTCCCTCGGATGCCTTACGATATCCTCGAGAAATTGGCAGTTTTTCTCGAGACCTTCGAGCGAGATGAATCCATCCCCAGTTACAGTGACGTAGTAGCTGGCTAATCTGTTCACCTATAGACACAAGAATTGCAGCTTCCAATAAACGAATCTTTATGTGACTCGTTCACTCGTAGTTCTATCGCTACACATCAGTGTGCGCTAAAACAATAAACCGTCCATTAGACGAATGATTCGTTACGTGCCGCTCAGAATAACTTTAAAAATTACTCTTAAAGGGATCTGCAATAACAAGTTGTTAACGTCATACAGCATCTGTATTTCCGAAAATCTTTTAATAGGAGACAGAAACTTTCAAAACTGACCATACATGTTTAAGGATACGTATGCCAATGCTCAACAGATTTCTGGGATATCTGGTGCTGTCTGTCCAGAAATTCTTATTTATTTGACGCGTTTCGAGTAATAAAAATATGTGAACAGTGAGTCACATTTATTATAGCGACCTGTTCAGCACAGGCATGTCTCATCAAGTTTACGTCATAGTCTTAGGCCTCCTGCGAAACTATGTCGCACGTTAGATTGACTCTAGAAGCAAGACGCGGTAAGGATAGAACTGACTATAATTAACATAATTCTGCGGCTTCCACAACTTGTTTGTTCTATAAAAGCTGCGAAATACGTCCGACAGTTGTCTCCCACACTTTTCTCTTACACAATAGTGATATGGCCTAACAACAGTTGGACCACATTTAGCTGTTGTGTAGCGGTCAGTAACAATTCTCCACTTACATAGACGTTTGCAAACATCCAACAGAGCCAGGTGCGTTTCTCTTGTATGCAAGATGTAGTCATTAGGGCTACAAACATATTATTGTAATGTGTTACCGGTCACAACCTATACAGAAATGGAGAAATGATGGTAAGTGAGAGAAATGCAATGAGGGAAACGTTATATTGTTGATTTACCGGTCCACTAAGTCATTCACAAGATTGCGTGTGTCGATATTTCTGTTATAAGTCCATCAAGGAAATGTTCTTACGAAATTCGGAAATGAATTAGTCTATTTTATGACTGGTGTTTGTCTTCGATCATAAAACCCTGCTTATGCGGCCCTGCCAGACGATCAGAAACTCCGAAGTCTCTCTAAACGTGAATTTATTGTGCGGCCCAGAACGGGATCTGAAAATCAGCTCGTTCTTCACCATCAAAATATCTGTTTCTGCGACCTAAAACGAGTGTAAGCTGTACACATTACTAATTCAGCTCACGGTGACAACTAGATATTCGGACACTGTGGCGTACGTCACAGCACGAGAGATTCTAGGTCTTACGAGTTGCAGAGGCAGTTGAACACTACGTAGCTGAGCATTTAAATAGCCTGGTGCTCTCCATAACTTGAGACAAAGTTAATTACTTTACTGAGTAAACCTTTTCATTGACATACTGCTTTCTAGCCTCGCTCTGGACGTAGCCGAGCGTTCGTGACGTGTGTTGTGCATGGCGTCTAGTGGGACGGCACAAGTTCGTTATGGGGCCCATATTTACCGCGGGTGCCGTTCGGCTAATGCAAAAATGGTTCAAATGGCTCTGAGCACTATGGGACTTAACATCTGTGGTCATCAGTCCCCTAGAACTTAGAACTACGTAAACCTAACTAACCTAAGGACATCACACACATCCATGCCCGAGGCAGGATTCGAACCTGCGACCGTAGCAGTCACGCGGCTCCGGATTGAGCGCCTAGAGCCGCGAGACCACCGCGGCCGGCAGGCAAATGCATACACCATGAGCAAAAAACGATTGCCCATGCGAATCAGTCATCCTAACATGTAATTGCGAGGCCGGTGGAATACTTGTCGGAAATTTATTATCAGTTCTTCATGTGATGAACTCATGTTTCCTGGAGGGTTCTCGCACTATGGGTTTCTGCGAGTCTCTCCATGTCAGTGAGGCCAAATTGTATAGATATAAACGTTAGCTTAGGAGGCCAGAGCATACTTCAATAAAATTCTTCTGATAGATTGACCACGTCACAATATGATAAAATTACGAAGTTTTTGGCTAATATTACAGGCAGCCCTCGTCGTGGTGACTAATTGTGGCGGATAAATTTTATTTAAGCATGTCCGTGTTTTACCCACTTTTAATTGGGAGAAAAATAAGAGGTAATACCAAGATAACTTGGCGACAGACTAACATGAACCGTGAGGATTCTTATAGCCTCGTCACCTCGGTCGCCATTCACAGGAGGCCGGCGGCCTGGCCTCGATTGCGGATATGGAGACAACAGGAGTCACTGACATGAATTAGGCGTAATTGGATAACACCCAAGCAACGCGACGTCACGATGGAACTTTGCACGAATTCCTCACTGAGAATTGAACAAAATTAACTTGCACTATCCTTTTATAAATCTGTAAATTATGGAGCGTAGCAATCAGTCGTCATTTCTTTTGCGGGTATTATTAAGTAAATCCAGATTTCGGCTAGTGCCTAGTCATTATCAATGCACTATTCTCTAGTCTCGAGTCATGTCTGTTCCCTATTGTTCGCGCGTCAGTCAGAGTTCTTTGAATATTGAAAGAACTTAGACTGACGCCTGGACAGCAGGAAATTGACATGAATCGAGACGAGAAAATAGTGCATTGATAATGACTAGGCACTAGCTAAAATCAGGATTTGCAAAATAAAACCTGCAACAAAAAGGTCGACTGATTGCTCCGCTCCATAATTTATATATAATAGCACAGTCACTGAGTGCACCCACTTTACTAACGGAGGGTAATCTGGTGCAATATCCTGTCATACTATATCATCACATACCACGGCAGGACGCGAAGTCACTTCAGCTGGAGGGACAGGGAGGTAATAGTACACACAAATCAGCAAGCGCATACCAAAAGTATACATCCTGATGAATGCTGCCAGTAATAATAGCCAAAACGTATATATTTTTCACAGCATGACGTGCTCCCACATCCGGAAAATGTTTTCCTATGTTTATGACGCTCCAAAGCGACACGAGGACATACAATCAATACAGTAATAGATGAAATCTAGATAATTAAAACCTGAAGATGTACCGCAGGCTGCCATGCTTCTGACAAAGTCCAACAATCGCAAGCAAAAACAGAATAGTTACGTAGAAGGGAAGTAGCCGAATCTATTAAGCATTAAAAATTATTCCAAAATACACCATTTCGTTTCCTTACATATTAACTAAATAGTTTTCCTCATACATTTATCTTTAATTTGCACACTAATAAACAACACAGTCTACGTACGGTCCACAAATTACAGTCTGTGGAAAGGATGAAGGAAAAACATTGGTATCAAATGCTCTATATAAAGCAATGTCCGACAAGAACTAAGCAAACGGTGTTTGTGACGTGTTTAATAAATGAACATGAATAAAGCCTAAGCTGTAATTATATACCGCAGTTCATTTTCTTTCGATAAATTTAATTTACTTAACACAAATCACAGTGCGAATATGAACGTATAACCATAGGCCCCAGAAGGCGAATTTACTGCGTTTACAAAAATTTCATCATATATTTTCAAACCATGCTTCATAGATTTATCTGTGAGTACTATCAATTTTCTTCCTCCAAAACATGTTTAGATTACATTAGTACTTTTTCCATAGATCATGAATAGGACACTTCGTAATGATGTGGAACGTGTCAGATTAATAGAAGGTGTCTATACAAGATATTACATTACACAAAATATTACATGACACTTAATATTTTTGGGGGGCGGGAGGAAATTACCCACTTACTATTTCCGAAAATTCATCTAATGAGTAGAAGGAGTAGCTATTCAGGAATTCTTTTAATTTCGTTTTAAATGCTATATGGCTATCTGTCAGACTTCTGATGCTATTAGGTAAGTGACCAAAGACTTTCGTGGCAGCATAATTTACCCCCTTCAGAGCCAAAGTTAGATTTAACCTTGAGTAGTGAAGATCATCCTTTCTCCTAGTGTTGTAGCCATGTACACTGCTATTACTTTTGAATTCGTTCGGATTGTTAATAAAAAATTTCATAAGTGAATATATATATATATATATATATATATATATATATATATATATATTAGGAGGCTACAGTGAAGATCCCTAGCTAACGTAAAGGCGGGTGAAGCTGCGAGTTCTCTGCCAATGACGTTACTGGATGCGATATGGAGAGACTTGCGGTCAGCACAAGTGGTTACAAGCTCAAGAAAGCCGACAAAGACTGGGAGATTGCTGCTGTCAGCACAGCAATCTCCCGGTCTTTGTCGGCTTTCTTGACCTTGTAACCACTACTAATTCGTCCAGTGGCTCCTCAGTTGGTGTCGCAGGGCTAAGTGCATTGTCACAGCCCTCCACAAGGTAAAATATCCGGAGGCACCGATAATCGAACCTCAGTTCTCCGCCTGGCAGTCAGCCGCACTGACCACTCAGCTACGGGAACTGAGACGAAAGCAACTGCTATTATCTAATTATTTTCGTGTATCTGCTACTACCAGTGACGTCTCGGGAGGTAGGTAGTGCAGATTATCAGTGTAAGCCATATGTGAAACTATGTACCTATGCACTACTGTACTACGTATGCGAAGTATGAAGACTCGTTCCCCACATGAAGAAATTTTATATGAACTTACATTCGATAATAACTCGTCTTTCAGTTAGGTCTAACGAAAGAAAAATACTACAGATTGCACACTTGACATATAAAGCACAGACCGTCTTGTACCAGACTTTTCAGGTGTCGTAATGAATCACTACAGTTTTCCAAGCTTCATCCGTCTGCTTCATTCCATCCTTGAACAGGCGAAAAAATTTTTTGTAGCAACCGTTGAAATTCTTCTTCGATGTGTTCCTGAAGTAGCTCGTCAAATATACGCTTAGGTCTTTAAATGTGTAGATAAACAAAAACTCCTTCAATCGAACGAAGAATCAGTCCGAGCTGCAAATTTTTACTTTTTATTCATTCAACGACTAGTTTCGGGCCTAGACCAATTTTCAAATTATCATAACAAAGTCGAAAATGACGTTTTCGAAGACGTCGGAAATGCGCTGCAAACATTTACAGTGCGTACAAGTAACTCATTGCACATTTCTGACATCTTCGAAAATGCGATTTTCGACTCTGTTAGGATGATCTGAAAACTAGTCATCGAACGAATAAAAAGTAAAAAATTCCAACTTGGACTGGTTGTCGTTCTACTGATTAACAGAAGTTGCTGACCAAAGTTATTCCAGCATACCGGAAGTTCGTACAAAACTCCTTAGTTCAGGTATGTGCAGACTATTGAACCAGCCTTATGTGTCCACTTGTGTCGCAATGGCATTTAGTAGAATTAGGAATACGGTAGGGGGCGGGGAGGGGATGGGGGGTAGGGAACTGATCTTTGCAGAACCCCATGGGGGAAGAACCACTCACACATAAAATTAACACGTTGAATGCGAGTCACTTATGTACATCTTCTTAGTGTAGTGGCCTTAATCCAGCGCCGGCCATTTTCATTATTATTTGAAAGTCTGATAGAAACTCAAGAAATAATTTGAAATTATTTCTCTCACTTTGACATGAAGCTTATTAGTGTCGCTAGCAGAGCATGGTTCCCAATACTGAAGACAAAGCAGCATTACGGGCATGGTACACAAAATGGTGAATATGCTATTCATCCTGTGTGTTTAACGGGATTAACACAAAGTGTTTCAGTAGCTCAGTAGCTTGGAGCATTTTATTAGAGCCTGAACGCAGGCACTGAGATAATTCAGTACAGAAGTAAAGGAGATACTCTCATCAGTAAACATAGTTGTCTTTGGGCGGAAGTTTTTGCGCATAGTGAGTAAACCAGTTATATCTGAAATTGGTTATTTACTAATCCATGATAGTATCGATGGGTTTTAGAATTAGTAATAACATAACTATCATGTGAAGGTCACAACAAGAATCGTCTATGAAACGTGTGTGAAGCCTGACGGCAGACGAACCGCTGTTGGCAGCACGTCGCGACCCTGAGGATTTCTCTGCCGAGCGGCGGCTCCCGTGACCAGGGAGCGGGCGGGTGCAGCCAGCGGCCTACAGTAAGTGCCTGATTGGCTCGTTGCGCACCAAGGTCGCGCAGCTGGACTCCTGTCACGCACAACCTTAGAAGCGCCGCCGCCGCCCCTTCTTCAACTGCAACCCTGGAGAGGCTTTGGAGCCACTAAATCAAACTCCAGAAGTAAAGACGTGACAAGAGGATGCACCAAAAAAAGGATGTGACTAAAAGAGGGTAATGCGTTCTTAAGTAGTAGTTTAAATGATGTAACCATGCAGTACGACCATGACGTCACCTAGTACGCGACGAATGTGGATATCATTTTTTTTTATATATATCCTGCCTACCCCATGCCTGTTGTCAGTGTAGACTGCCAGATCCTTCTATGAACTATATTTTCACATGCATAGCAAACAAAAAATATTCGTATTTTGTGGTTGCTTGATACCTGCACAGGACTTTTTAATCGAGCATATTAGTAACAGATTTCATCGGTGTGTTTAACTAACGTCCGTCGCGTAAACTGCCACTATTTCAGGCCAGAATGACTTAAAGTTTTGCTCAGTAGTGAGCAACGAAATGCAGCGGCCATACATCGAATTTAAACAGTCTGACAACGTTCTTCGCATTGGGGAATTTTCAAGAGAATCCATAGGGGCTACGGCATAGCTGCCATCAGAATCAAATAACTAAACGTTTATCAGATACCAGCACCAGTCTACTAATTCTTCCCAAGATCATCACGATAATTTCTGCGTGATCATCAATACATGCGAATCCCTAGTCTGATACTAAGTGAAAGATTACATGGAGAACATAACTCGAAATGTGTTATAAGCGAACAAAATATGGAGGATAAATTGAAGCCAATGTAGGCCGGTTATCAGCAGAGTTTAGGACACAATAAATACAATGGGTTAGAAAATTCCCGTTACAAACTTCTAGGACTTGTAGATTGGAGTGGTTACATAATATTCTGGATAGGAACCCATGCCTGGAAGCATGCCGTTTGCGTTCTACTGTGGTTTCAATTCAAATGTTTAACTCATTCACTTCTGCCTCAGGAATTGCGTTAGACGCGACGCAGTGCAAATATTAGGTAAAAATTCGAAAGGAAACATAACGAAACAACGTTTGTGGGAGCCACATGGAGCCATTGTTGCAATGCATCACATCTGTTGTGTGCATCCTGCATGCTAGGTTCTTTTTTGTTGTTTGATAATGTAAACACATAATGTTTAGGCGTCAATATAAACAAATGTGCTTGAACTATAAATGGGTGTTTCGTTATGTTTCGTTCGAATTATTACCTAACAATAATATTTCGTCACGTTTAATTCAATTCCTCAAGCAGAAGTGGGTAAGTTTAACATCTGAAACGAAAGCGTCGTTGAAATGAAACGGTAGCATTCCTGTTCAAAATATTATGTACTCACTACCCTCCACAAGTCCTAAAAATTTGTAACAGGTATTTCCGAACGTCTTGTATAGCCCATTAGTCATTTTAGTTTGTGTACACAAAGGGATAGGTTGGAGGTCACAGTTCGCTCCTGGAAAACAGTTTCCATAGGTAAGTAGGAAACACGAATAATGGGTAGTGAAATAAATTTCACATCAACCATTCATACGGTCGGTTAATATTAATTTCCTTCGTGCAGTTACGTTTAGTGGCAGCTTATTCTGCAATAGATATAGGAATTTGTTATATGTAAGTGTGGCCCAGACTCTGCACTGTTGCGTACCAGTGCTTGGAAAGTGGAAGGATATAAAATATAATCGCTTATTTGTGTGTAAGGGAACAACGATTGTGGACAGGAGAACAATGAAACAGTGATTAGAGTATTAAAACGATTGAGTCGAAAAATGTAACGTGTGTTTCAGCACAGTCTTACGTCAACAATGTTTGTTGTGAAATTAGTTCCTTATCTTGATTACGGCCTCTTCTGGAACTTTAGTGAGATTTTATTCTTACCAGAGAATCTTAGTTTCATTTCAGAGAATCATTTGTAAGCCCATTATAGCTCTGTTAGAAGTATCCAAATATGTTTTCATGCCTCACTTCCTCGCTGTTTTCTTAACCGAAATGGTCGTATCAGATTTCGTCGTATTTAAAGGACTGCTGTACATAGCAGCAAATAGAGACTGATTTTATGTATCAGCTGCTGATTGTAAGCTTTGACAGCTAAATAACACAGACACGTGCTGCGTGCTCTGCGGTGATTGTTGCATGTGGCGAAGCAGCGTAGCCAGAATCTGGGAGTACAGACGTGGGCGGTATAAGGAGATGACAAATGTAGACATACAAAACTGCGCAACGAAAACTTTCGGCGTAATACTACAGTATTATCTACTATTCCTACCTCCTGTTTTCAATGCATAACAAACCAAATCATTATTATTATAGAGTCCACTGACTGTGCATCCTGATAAAGAATTTGCAAAACAGCAAGGGGTAGTGTAACGGCTTTGTTGTTTCTGTGAGTTTGTGTCGTCGTTAGAAAAAAAAAAAAACGACATTAATTCTCCTCGCAAAAATCTTCGACAACGCACATAATACAGACGCGATGATTGGTGCTAACGATCTACTTCCAGAAGTAGGGACACGTCCTGCAGCCCCGCCGAGTTTTACTACGTTTGGTGGTGCTGGCGGCGGCTCCCTCGCCGGCCGCAGCGCTCGGCCCGTCCCCCCGGCGCGCTCGCTACTCACCCACGAGAGCCGGCGAGAGCAGCGCCAGCAGGCAGCAGGCGGCGCGCACCCCGCTGCCGCTCGACATGTCCCGGACGGGGATCGCGCCCATACTGACCCTCTTGCCGCGAGGCGCGGGCCGGCCTGCCACCACGCGACGCCGGCGGCGCATGCGCGGTGCGCCTCCCGTGCGCAGCGCCGCCACGGGCAATTACGGACCGATTGTTGTCAGCTGTCGGAAGGTCTTTACAGCTGGCGTTAGCCGGCGTCGCTGACACGACCTTGTCCTACTCCCTGGTCGTTTGTCGCAACTTGTTCTCCTTAGTGGGTTAATTTCAGACCATTATTCAGTTTTTGTCTTCGTACGTTCTATCTTGACTCGGTTCATTCTATAGTCAGATTTAGTTTGGGCTTGACAAGTAGTCACATGGACTCCTCCTGCCACCATTGCAGTAACAGGAGGCTGGCACAGTGGGCTTCCGCTGTGTTGCCGTTACCACTGCGCAAAGCTTTACGCCTGTTGCACTTCAGGTACGAAACCATTCTCGACCCAAAACTATAATTCCGTCCCTAATTAAATCTAAGAACATATTTTTGACATACTTAGCGACAGTTTGGATATAAGTCCATTTCAGAAAATTTATATGAGTTTTATATTTTTGATATATTATTAGGGAAAAATTACGGCTGCAGTTTCCCCTTGCTTTCAGCCGTTCGCAGTACCACAACAGCAAGGTCGTTTTGGTTAGTGTTACAGGGCCAGATCAGTCAATCATCCAGACTGTTGGCCCTGCAACTACGGAAAAGGCTGCTGCCCCTCTTCTGGAACCACACGTTTGTCTTGCCTCTCAACAGATACCCCTCCGTTGTGGTTACACCTACGCTACGGCTATCTGTATCGTTGAGGCACGCAAGCCTCCCCACCAACGGCAAGGTCCAAGGTTCATGGGAGGGCATGCAACTTTACTGTATGATTAAATGATGATGGCGTCCTCTTGGGTAAAATATTCCGGAGGTAAAATAGTCCCCCATTCGGATCTCTGGGCGGGGACTACTCAAGAGGACGTCGTTATCAAGAGAAAGAAAACTGGCGTTCTACAGATCGGAGCGTGGAGTGTCAGATCCCTTAATCGGGCAGGTAGCTTAGACAATTTAAAAATGGAAATGGATAGGTTAAAGTTAGATATAGTGGGAATTAGTGAAGTTCGGTGGCAGGAGGAATAAGATTTTTGGTCACGTGAATACAGGGTTATAAATACAAAATCAAATAGGGGTAATACAGGAGTAGGTTTAATAATGAATAAAAAATAGGAGTGCGGGTAAGCTACTACAAACAGCATAGTGAACGCATTATTGTGGCCAAAATAGACACGAAGCCCACGCCTACTACTGTAGTAAAAGTTTATGTCCCAAATAGCTCTGCAGATGATGAAGAAATTGATGAAATATATGATGAGATAAAAGAGATTATTCAGGTAGTGAATGGAGACGAGAATTTAATAGTCATGGGTGACTGGAATTCGACAGTAGGAAGACGAAGAGAAGGAAACGTAGTAGGTGAATATGGATTGGGGCTAAGGAATGAAAGAGGAAGCCGCCTGGTAGAATTTTGCACAGAGCAATCATAGCTAACACTTGGTTCAAGAATCATGAAAGAAGATTGTATACATGGAAGAATTCTGGAGATACTAGAAGGTATCAGATAGATTATATAAAGGTAAGACAGAGATTTAGGAACCAGGTTTTAAATTGTAAGACATTTCCAGGGGCAGATGTGGACTCTGACCACAATCTATTGGTTATGAACTGTAGATTAAAACTGAAGAAACTTGCAAAAAGGTGGGGATTTAAGGACTCTGTAGAACCAGATGTTCTACAGAGTTTCATGGAGAGCATGAGGGAACAATTGACAGGAATGGGGGAAAGAAATACAGTTGAAGAAGGAGGATGAAGTACGTAAAAAGACGAAGGCTAGTAGAAATCCTTGGGTAACAGAAGAAATATTGAATTTAACTGATGAAAGGAGAAAATGAAAAAACGCAGTAAATGAAGCAGGCAAAAAGGAATACAAACGTCTCAAAAATGAGGTCGACAGGAAGTGCAAAATGGCTAAGCAGGGATGGCTAGAGGACAAATGTAAGGATGTAGAGGCTTATCTCACTAGGGGTAAGATAAATACTGCCTACAGGAAAATTAAAGATACCTTTGGAGAAAAGAGAGCCATATGTATGAATATCAAGAGCTCAGATGGAAACCCAGTTCTAAGCAAAGAAGGGAAAGCAGAAAGGTGGAAGGAGTATATAGACGGTCTATATAAGGGCGATGTACTTGAGGACAATATTATGGAAATGGAAGAGGATGTAGATGAAGATGAAATGGGAGATATGATAATGCGTGAAGAGTTTGACAGAGCACTGAAAGGCCTAAGTCTAAACAAGGCCCCGGGAGTAGACAACATTCCATTAGAACTACTGACAGCCTTGGGAGAGCCAGTCCTGACAAAACTCTACCATCTGGTAAGCAAGATGTATGAGACAAGCGAAATACCCGCAGACTTCAAGAAGAATATAATAATTCCAATCCCAAAGAAAGCAGGTGTTGACAGATGTGAAAATTACCGAACTCTTAGTTTAATAAGTCACAGCCGCAAAATACTAACGCGAATTCTTTACAGACGAATGAAAAACCTGGTAGAAGCCGACCTCGGCGAAGATCAGTTTGGATTCCGGATAAATGTTGGAACACGTGAGGCAATACTCACCCTACGACTTATCTTAGAAAATACATTAAGGAAAGGCAAACCTACGTTTCTAGAATTTGTAGACTTAGAAAAAGCTTTTGACAATGTTGACTGGAATACTCTCTTTCAAATTTTGAAGGCGGCAGAAGTAAAGTACAGGGAGCGAAAGGCTATTTACAATTTGTACGGAAACCAGATGGCAGTTATAAGAGTCGAGGGGCATGAAAGGAAAGCAGTGGCTGGGAAGGGAGTGAGACAGGGTTGTAGCCTCTCCCCGATGCTATTCAATCTATATATTGAGCAAGCAGTAAAGGAAACAAAAGAAAAATTCGGAGTAGGTATTAAAATCCATGAAGAAGAAATAAAAACTTTGAGGTTCGCCGATGACTGTGTAATTCTGTCAGAGACAGCAAAGGACTTGGAAGAGCAGTTGAACGGAATGGACAGTGTCTTGAAAGGAGGATATAAGATGAACATCAATAAAAGCAAAGCTAGGATAATGGAATGTAGTCGAATTAAGTCGGGTGATGCTGAGGGAATTAGATTAGGAAATGAGACACTTAAAGTAGTAAAGGAGTTTTGCTATTTGGGGAGCAAAATAACTGATGATGGTCGAAATAGAGAGGATATAAAATGTAGACTGGCAATGGCAAGGAAAGCGTTTCTGAAGAAGAGAAATTTGTTAATATCGAGTATAGATTTAAGTGTCAGGAAGTCGTTTCTGAAAGTATTCGTATGGAGTATAGCCATGTATGGAAGTGAAACATGGAAGATAAATAGACAAGAAGAGAATAGAAGGTCTCGAAATGTGGTGCAACAGAAGAATGCTGAAGATTAGATGGGTAGATCACATAACTAATGAGGAGATATTGAACAGAATTGGGGAGAAGAGGAGTTTGTGGCACAACTTGACTAGAAGAAGGGATCGGTTGGTAGGACATGTTGTGAGGCATCAAGGGATCACCAATTTGGTACTGGAGAGCAGCATGGAGGGTAAAAATCGTAGAGGGAGACCAAGAGATGAATACACTAAGAAGATTCAGAAGGATGTAGGCTGCAGTAGGTACTGGGAGATGAAGAACATTGCACAGTATAGGGTAGCATGGAGAGCAGCATCAAACCAGTCTCAGGGCTGAAGACCACGACAACAACAACAACATCAGATGCTTTGCCACAAAACTGATGGATGGTTGATGTGCTCCTGAAGTAAAGTTAAATGGTCATGTTGGGGCGTGCCTAGAGTTGGAAAACTACTGCAGGTATTATACATAAGCGTAAATTACGGTAGATTTCATAACAGATTTGTTCAGATGCCATACCAGCGTTATATGTACGTTACATGTGTTCCATACCTGTCGGGAGTTATAACGTTCACTTTCATTAGATGGGCATTCAGTGTCTTGCTAGATTACTGTAAGAACCGGAAGCAGTAAACCATATAGAAAGTAAGTGAGAATATGTAAAGGGTCCTGGAACATACAGAACATTATTGCGCTACATAAATATCTCCACTCTAAGCCGGCCTCTGTGGCCGAGCGGTTCTTGGCGCTTCAGTCTGGAACCGCGCAACCGCTACGGTCGCAGGTTCGAATCCTGCCTCGGGTATGGATGTGTGCGATGTCCTTAGGTTAGTTAGTTTTAAGTAGTTCTAATTTCTAGGGGACTGATAGCATCAGATGTTAAGTCCCATAGTGCTCAGAGCGATTTGAACCATTTGTTACTTAAAAATAAACAGCATTTATACCAAAATTGAAGTTGAAAAATGGTGATTGAGGTTTTACTTGTAACTTGTTGATTTATGACGTGAAACAGAGGGATGTTGTAGCACAAATGAAGAAAACAATATAGATGTATAACATAGCGCTAGAAAACGCAATTTCTTCAACAACGAGATACATTAAAAAAAACGCAAAACTAAAGTGTGTCAAACATTGCTTGAATACTTCGTCGAACTTAAATAAAACATGTTTCGCTTATTCATAATCAAACTTCTTTGTCATCAATAATAAAAGGAACCTCTTGTCTCTGATCACGAGGCGGAACGTTCTACTGAGCACAAAATAACAATAATTACACTGAATGGAGTGGAGTTCTAAATATGCACAAAAAATAAATAAATAAAAAATAAGAAAGAAACGAAATAGAAAGAAATCATTGGGTCCCGGTTTCTATCTTACACATCCAATTATGTTTCTTTCAATACCAAAGTTACCAATACTGCCGATAATTCAACCAATTTCTCCGTCACTCCTGTGGTGCACCAAAATTATCGAAACATTGTTTTGGTAGAGCACAACTCTAGTTGTGTCACGATGGTTGACAGTGGTTTCGAGTTATCACACATTTGATTACGATTTCACAGCGTACGAGAAGATGTGTTAATGACTGAAACTGGTTCTGTAATAAACTGGTTAATATAGCTGTGTGCAACCATGAGTTTTCGACAATTTTTACATGCTGTAAATAATTGGCTCCTCAAAACATAACCTAAAATCATTAGAAAGACCCAATAATGCGAGAGAGCGTGTCTTTTCGTAGAACCTACACTGGTCAAGGCCTCATTGATAAAAATCTTCGTCCACATCATACTGCACAATTCACCTAACGATATGTGGAGGAGGTTATTTCTGGTGCCTTCCTTCCCTGTTTCACTCGCAAATGGCGTGTGGGAAGAGTGATTATCGGTAAGGCTCTGTATTGCCTCTAATTTCTCTTGTTTTCTCGTCTTGCTCATTCGGCGATATGTATGTGAGAGGAAGTAAAATGTTGTCCCATTCTTCCCGGAAAGTGCTCTTTCGAAATTTTAGTAATAAATCGATGTGTGCCTATATTGTACCGTCTGCAACTAGAGATACTTGAATGTCAAATGCTCTGTGCAGACTAAACCATCTTGTGAGGTAATGCGCCGCTCTTCGTTTGTTAACTAGTTAGTTACGTGTTCCATTGATCAATCTCATTGTAACCGTTATGATGTGGAACGTGTTATGTGCATAAGAAATGCACACATGAATCAGCGATTCCTTTTTATAAAAGTTTAAAATTTTTACTACGTGTCCCATTGCCTTGAATGATGCAAAATGCATGTATTATCCCTATAGATTCATTTATTCCTATTCAGTTCATCTATGGTATAGAAGGAGTTGTCAAGGATATATGCTCTATCGGAAAGGTTAACCGCAGCAAATTTTACCGTTTTCTGTGCGAATGATAGGTTAAGTAGAGAAGAGTGTAAGTCTCTTTCTCTTCTGCTATACCACTTGTTTTTAAACTAGTCCATATTGTTGAGAATAAATTTTATTACAGAGTAAATGTGCTGTGAGGCTGGTGTAAGAATTCCTATCATTTTAAACAGATGCCTTCAAGATGTGTGACTACGAGCCCCAGACATTATTCTAACCACTTTCTTTTGAGCAGTGAATACTTTTTGCGTAAGTGGTGAGTTACCCCAAAATGTTATTCGTTATGACATCAGAGAGTGAAAGTAAGTTAGCTTGCTAATTTCTATATCCTAAAAATTAGTAATTATTCTGGCTGCGAAAGCTGCTGAACCTAGTCGCTTTAGGAGATCCTAAATATGAATTTTCCAATTAAGATTCTCATGTATATGTACACGCAAAAATTTATTATGCTTTATCCTGGCTACTGACTTCTGTTGATGTGGTATATTTATTGAAGGAACTGTGTTCCTTGCAGTAGAAAATTGGATTTACTGTGTTTTTTCATAGTTCAGAGCAAGCCCATTTGCCGAGAACCAATCAATAACTTTTCCAAATACATTATTTGTATCATTTTCTATTGGAGTTTCTTTAACTGGAGTATCATCAGGAAACAGTTTCAGTTTAGATACTTGTTTCAGAAAAGAAGGGAGGTCATTACATATATCAAGAACAGTAGAGGACCCATGAAGGGGGACCCATTATCGAAGCCTGTGTAACACCTAATGTAATTTCACCCCAGTTAGAAGAAGTGGGAAACTTCCTTAAATCACTTAAACCATACAAAGAAACTTTTTCCTTCCTGTTCTGTAGATAAGACGTAAACCACTCATTTGCTGTTCCACGTGAGGCAATACTCACACTACGACTTATCTTAGAAGGTAGGTTGTAGACTTAGAGAAAGCTTTTGACAATGTTGAATGGAATACTCTCTTTCAAATTCTCAGGGTGGCAGGGTAAAATGCAGGGATTGAAAGGCTATTTACAATTGGCACAGCAACCCGACTGCAGTTATCAGTCAAGGGGCATGAAAGAAAACCAGTGGTTGAGAAGGGAGTAAGACAGGGTTGTGGCCTATCCCCAATGTTATTCAGTCTGTATATTGAGCAACCAAAAGATAAATTTGGAGTAGAAATTAAAATCCACAGAACAGAAATAAAATCTTTAAAGTTTGCCGGTGACATTGTATTCCGTCAGAGACGGCAAAGGACCTGGAAGAGCAGTTGAACGGAATGGAGGATATAAGATGAACGTCAACAAAAGCAGAACGAGAATAATGGAATGTAGTCGAATTAAATCAGATGATGCTGAGGGGATTGGATTAGCGGATGAGGCACTTAAAGTAGTAGATGAGTTTTGCTATTTCGGAAGCAAAATAACGGATGATGGTCGATGTAGAGAGGATATAAAATGTAGGCTTGCAATGGCAAGGAAAGCTTTTCTGAAGAAGAGAAATTTGTAAACATCGAGTATAAATTTAAGCGTGAGGAAGTCTTTTCTGAAAGTATTTGTGTGGAGTTTAGCCATGTATTGAAGTGAAATATGGACGATAAATAGGACAAGAAGAGAATAGAAGACTTTGAAATGTGGTGCTACAGAAGAATGCTGAAGATTAGATGGGTAGACCATGTAACTAATGAGGAGGTACTGAACAGAATTGGGGAGAAGAGGTTTTGGTGGCCCTACCTCGCTAAAAGAAGGGATCGGTGGTAGGTCGCGTTCTGAGGCATCAAGGAATCACCAGTTTGGTATTGGAGGGAAGCGTGGAGGGTAAAATTCGTAGAGGGAGACCAAGAGCGGAATACACTAAACAGATTCAAAAGGATGTAGGTTGAAGTAGTTACTCGGAGATGAAGAGGCTTGCACAGGATAGGTTAGCACGGAGAGTTGCATCAAACCAGTCTCTGGACTGAAGACCACAACAACAAAAGGCTTTCTGAAAACTGACTAGTCTGTGTACTGCTTGGCTTTTTCTTTTGAACTATTGTCACCAATTTTTTCACCTATATTTAAGAAATGATAAGCTACTTGTGTTCTGTTTGTGAAGATAGTCTCATTCCCTTTAATAGTAATACTACCTATCACAGTGGTAATTTATCGCCTATCTTCTAACAACATTCGATACTGATTTGATTTTATTGCCCGGGTTTTTAATTTCATCTCTACCATACATATGTTTTGATTTCCTGACAACTTTCCTCAGTATGTTACAATATTTTTCATAGTATAAAATTACTGCTGGGCCCTTATTAATTCTTGCTGCCTCATACAATTTTCTTTTTCTTTATGAAGACACTTCAGTACCTGTAGTAATCCAAGGTTCCTTTGAAAACTGTTATTGCTACATTTAGTAATTTTTTTGGTAACCATGTTAAAAAGGGATACAAATTTATCAATATATATGTTGCATTTATCATTGTCACTTGGCTCATTACATCCATCTCCCCACTTAACGTTTCTTACACTTCCTTTGAACTGATATATAGATACCAGGCTGACCAGCCTTACAGTTTTAGCTAATGGTTTCTGAACTTTACACTTTGCTAAGTTTTGTAAGTTAATCAGTTGTGCCTCATGATCTGATAATCCATTCATCACAGGGAAAGTATGTGTTAGTTTTAAATCCTCTTGCTGTACAGTTACAATATCTATTAGAGTGCTACTCTCTTGAGCTATATGTGTAGGGGAACTGACCACTGATTCTGAGTTATATGCAATTAACAGCAGTTCTAATTCACTTTTCCAATCAGAATTGCTTTGAAAGTGTACATAGAAATCACCACAGATTAATACCTTCTCCTTTTTGTTGGACAGACAGCATAATAGGAAGACAAAACAAAGCACTCCCTCTTCAGGCCACAAGTGGCCCATAGGGACCATCCGACCGCCGTATCATCCTCATGTGAGGATGGGGATAGGAGGGGTGTGTGGTCAGCACAGCGCTCTCCCAGTCGTTTGATGGTTTTATTTGACCGGAGCCGCTACTGTTCGTTCGAGTAGCTCCCCAATTGGCATCACGAGGATGAGTGCACCCCGAAAAATGGCAACAGCGCATTGCAGCGGGATGGTCACCCATCCAAGTGCCGGCCACGACCGACAGCGCTTAACTTCGGTGATCTCACGGGAACCGGTGTATCCACTGCGGCAAGGCCGTTGCCCAATAGGAAGACAAACTTTTTATGAATTACTCTGTCTCCTAATGGGGAAACGTACACTGTTGCTAATATCAAAACTACATTATTTAACTGTAGTTCACATGCAGAAACCTAAAAGTACTGATTGACACAAAATTTACTTCTTTCTGCGGTTTTGTACTTATACCATTGTTTTGTGTAAATGGCATCTCCTACTTTGGCTGTGCTAGATCAGCAAGTGTAAGATGTTAAATTATACCCATTTACACTGATGCTTTCCATCCCCACAGTTACGTGGTGTTCAGACAGACAAAGTATATCACTCTCATTCTTATTTTAGAGATCATCTAAACAAACTAAGAGCTCACCTACTTTTTTTTTCATTCCTCTCATATTTTGATGATGTGAACTGATATGCCCCTTGCTTTATCCCCATTTGCTGTACATGAAGCTTCTTTTATTCTATTTTTCTTGATTGCTGTCTGTCTCGACTTTGGCTTTAACCTAAAAAAACTTGTCTGCCTGGTCCCAATAATCACAGGGATCATCCCTTGTATTACTGTCCCCCACCCCCCTTTACAGTATCTGCTAATAGAGAAGCTAACTTATCTTTCCCTTTCCTATTTAGGTGCAGGCCACGTGTAGTGTTTCCCCACCTACAAGTAGTATTAAAAGGAACAATACTTGTGTGAGATTTTGCCAGTGTTTGAAACATCCTCCAGTATTAACATGCCTTACAGCAATGTTTACCCAGGACTGATTATGGCGCCGGAAGAACTCCACAATCCCCACATTTGTGTGCCCTGTTTTTGCAACTACTATGTACCGGTCACTCCTAATACTATATCTGGGGTTCATAGCCAGGCGGTTTTCTTCACCCCCACCCCGAAGTATAGTTACCTGATCTTCCTTCTCAAATTCCATGCATAGCTGAATCTTCCCTATTTCTTCTACCAATCCTACTGTGTAAGGATAGCAGACTGACAAAAAGTACTCATGAATCAGTCAAATAAGAGCCCTGCAAGCCACTTCCTTCCTGGACGAGTTACATTTCCTATTTATCCTATGAATCCCATTCACTTTTCTCACTTTTATTTTATGTGGTCCTCCCGCCTTGGTCGATCTTGATGGTTACTCCTACTCCCTGTTTCCAGCAATTAGTTGTCAGACGTGTAGTTGTACAATAGACGATCTCTATTCCTATGTATGTGCGTATGTTATATTTATTTACATTGAATGCCAACTACCAGGGCTTGTATCATTTGTTAATGCTCCACAGGTCATTTGGTACATTGATAGTGATATCTGGTATTTTTTTCCATATTGTAGGAAACCGTATCGTCTGTGAACAGTCTTAAAGAGCTTCCGACGATATATATACATTGTAAACAGGAACAGTTCTGTGGGGAGATGGGATTCTACTCTCTCACATACACTACACTGTCGGTAATATTAATATTCATATTTTAGGTCACGATCTACATGTTCCCCAGTACGACATATGGTGTATGTGGCTTATATTTTTACATGAGGAAACTGTGGAAGGAATGTTCATATAACTACCTATGTAGCCTGTAGAAAACTTCTGGACGAGGAATCATAGTGGAGGTGATGGATAACAGGGAGGAAGATGGACTGCACGCCAGTGACCTGGCTGTGCGAGTGATTTGGGGAAGCTAAACTCTGTGAACTGTACCTGCAGAGGTACTTCGGGTTGTGGAATTCCACTCTTTCCACTAAGGGTCAAACCAGGAGGGCACCTTCTCACAAAACAGTTTATCTGGGCCAGGCAACAGACTGTCGTGAAGATGGCAAGTTGGTGGAAAGTGGGTGGAGGAAGCCATTTAAGGCAGACTGCTGTAAGCTGAGCTTCTATGCAAACGTTGGGACGGTCGTAAAACTACATTCTCACATCAGAAGACGGGAGGGACTATACTAGAAGGACAGCTGGTGCGTGTGTTTAGCGAAGGCTAGACTGTCTCTGATGCTAAGAAGTCGCCAGGTTCTTTTAGCAACCAGCAAAAACATATATTTCTTGGGTATGACTGTCTTTGAGGCTGAACAGCCTTTCAAAAATTGGAAATAGTCGACCAGGAAGGATCATCTCTCTCTCCTTGAATGAGAGACTGTCTGGGTAGACGTTTCTTGCTGAATCGTGGCCAAGCTTACCGTGACGATGATGCCTCCCTAGTCTAAAATCATCTTTTCTCAGATGGGACATGAGTCACTAATTGGCTCCTCTCAGAATATACAAAGCATAGACTTGTTCCCCAGCGTGAGAGCCCTAGTGCTGTGTCTGGATTGGCTAATAGGCCAGCAGAATAGTGAAGAGTGGAGATTCAATGAGTAGGGGACAGTTGAATTCGTTTGTACAATATGAATGCAGGTCTTTTCTGCTAATTCAGCTCTTGAACCGAGGCTTGGTGGAAAGTAATTTTGATTCTTTGTCTTCTTCTTCTGGTCCTCCCCTGGTGTAGAGCTTCAGGTCTTTCCCTAGTGGGTAAGACTTGTGATCTGCGATTAGTAGTAGACTAACAGCCAGTGGCGGTTACTAGCTGTTCAACAGTGGAGCTGCATGTCATCTCAGACATACCATGTGTCATGAGGGTGAACTTATTCGTCCCGTGTCGGCCGTCTGGGATTTAACAATTCCAACATGCACCTTCGTGCCTGTGCGTGAAATTGCTTGGCCAGACCAGCTAACGGGTGCACATCACTGTGAAATCTGCCGGGATTTCAGGGCTATGGTAGGGAAGTTTCCCACCTTCTAATAATCACAATGCCAGTTCGCGTAATTTGCAAGTTTTTGTGGTCACGTCAGAACAATGTGGCTCCCACAGCGCACCGCTCATCGCACGCAGCATGCCGTTCTCTGCTGCCCTCTAAATCGAGGTGAAAGGATGAAGTGTGCTGCACTGAAGTAGGGTTGTTAAATGGTATTCACAGCTCTCAGTTCTCCGTCAACAATAGGTTTTAGTGCACATGGTCGTAGCTGATTCCATCTGAAAACAATTGGACATCACAGTGGGATACATGTAAACAAAGCGAGAGTGCTTTGTAAGACAAATTAATTCAGGGGAATGTTTGTTTAGTTTACAGCCCCCGACAAATGCATTGCCAGTCAAACACCATACTTTTTCCTGATTTACGTTTGTCTTTTTTTGTAAGATTTATTAGCTCGATCGTAGTAATAAAAGAATAAATAAAATCTTGTCCTTACTTTTGTAAACTGAAGTACAACACTGTCCTCATTCATACACCTTCAACAATCCAACGTTTTATTTTATTGTTTTGATACGTGGTTACGCCAACAATTTAAAATTAAGTCCTGTTAATGTGGTTGTGTATTAATTCGAGTTCTGAAAGCGACTGCAGAGAGAGGCAACAGAAGAGCCATAAGTAAATTCACTAATTTCGTATAAAAGAATGAAGTGTTTAGCTTCGATTTGAAGATTGTTGATAAGTTAATATTTTTCTTTATGTAAATATAATAAAATTTAGCATATCTTGAACATATATTCATGGTTAAAGCATGTGACCGCTTGCGATGTCACGCCTCCTTCGAGTACTCCTTTACGTCTGTCGATTTTGTTCTGTTAAGAATAATGTGTTGACCATCTATTGGAAGTCTTGTATATAGTCGCAGATCTGGTCCAATACACGTTAAGCTCGCACTGTTTTCAGAGGTAAGACGAAGGTGCTTACTGGTCATTAACAGCCGAGTGGAACGAATAATGCAAAACCTAGAAAGGCATATTATTCTCGAAATGTTACGAGCCTACCAAACATTCCAACACAACAAATTCCTAATCGTTTACGAGGTAGACGTATGTCACAGCATTTGAAATCGCGGAACACTTACAAGTTCACAGCATTAGCATACGTAAATCATATGTGGTGAACAACTGCATACAACTCGTATGATGAGTAAACAAACGTGATAACTAACTTGTGGTCTAAGGACCATATGGGCACGGGGGAACAGCACTAAAGAAAAGACTATATACTTATTTCGTGAATCAATTATAAAAATGTGACTCAAATGGTTACTCTGAGAGTAATGGCCAACGTAGAGGAAATTCCACGTAGTGTAACATAGTGAATATCGCCCGATCATTGAAGAACAGCGGCAGAGTGACCACAGCGCGGCGTCTCCTTCACAAGTATCCTCCTAGCTGAAGGCTCCTACGCTCGTTATTTCTGTTTGCGTGTGGACACAGAAACAAACCACTTTTCCTGTGGTCATAGATTCTGATCAGTTCGAGCGTCTCTTCTCTTACCAGCATGCAGTTAACGTGACATCTTCGATCAACACTGCAGACACAATGTGTGCAAGAAAGTAAATACTCTTTGAAAAAACGGAAAGCTCTCCTTCCCTCTGCTTCTGAAGACAAATAGACATGAAAAATCATAAACACAAATGAAAATAGATACGAATTTTAATACCTATTACAAAAGTCATTCATTATTCGCGGTGACTGAGCTACGAGGGTTTGCTGAAATGTAATGCCTCCCAATTTCTTTACGTGTCTTAAAGACATTATTAACATTATAATATTACGAAACGGATAGTTGTTACTCACTATATTTGATGCTGAGTCACAGATAGGCAGAAGAAGAAGACTGTCAGAAAGTGAGCTTTCGGGGAAAAGTAAACAACATACACACACCAATTCACGAAAGTGCAACTCACAGTCTCTGGCTGTTGAGGCTGTTGAGTCTGGCCTCAGCAGCCAGAGACTGGTCGTGTGTGTGTAAGCCGCGTTTGGTGAGTATGTGTGTGTGTCTGTTGTTTGTTTTCGACGAAGGCCTTGTTCGCCGAAAGCTCACTTTCTGACAGTCTTTTTGTTGTGTCTATCTGCGGCTCAGCATCTCCGCTAAATGGTTAGAAGCAGCTATCCTTTTCATAATATTCTTACTTTCAATACTGGGCTTTCCATAGTTTTATTAAAATTATGTCTTTATTCTTCATGTCTACATACTTACAGTGCTCTGCCGCTAGAGGGCTCTGCATCGTAGCGTGTAACATGGCGATGTGTGACGTAACTGTGTCATTGCGTGAGAAATACCGTACTGTAGTAATATTCGAAGCCCAAGAATTCATCCACACGTGGAGCACCCTCTCCTTCAGCATGATGTTGCCCGTCCACACATCAGTGCTGCGACATCTGCAGTACTCCGACGTTTTTGGTACACTGCGATCGACAATCCTCCATACAGTCCCGACTTGGCCCCATCCGACTTTCATCTGTTTCCAAAAGTTAAAAAACATTTTCGAGGACTTCACTCTGAAAGTGATGAGGTGGTGCAAGCAGTAGTGGGGTTGTGGCTCTGTGAACGAAGTCAGACACTCTACAGTGGCGGTGTCAACAAACTGGTCTCTCATTAGGAGAAATATTCTGATCTCCAGGGTGACTATGTTGGCAAATAAATATGTCGACATGAAGAATAAAGCTCTAGAATGTTAACAGCAAGATTTCAATTTTTATTACTGTCATTATTATTTAATTCTTCATTAAAAGTGCCCTATTACTGTGTAACATTACATGTTTGAAAGTTAACATAAAATGTTATCCACAGAATTTGAGATCAACAATGTTCATAGACTCATATAGTAACATCAGGTTTATTCTAAATACAAAATTAGAATTACCAGTTAGCTTATCACATGTAAATTTAAATGAATATTGAAGTACGGGTATATGCCCCTTCCGTTGTGGAACAATCTAATAAGTGTGATTCTTGAGTTTCTCCCGGCGTATTTGATAATCAAAATATCCACGGGTGTACTGCCGGTCTACAGTGTCCAACGGGCACAATATTTCGGCGATCATACATGTCGCCATTATCAGGTGAACTGACGGGCTGAGCTCCTGTGAACGTGCCGGTACGGAGATCCGTACGCTATGGCTGCTCAGGGGGAACTGGCTTCGGTCGCGGCGGCGGCCGATTTAAATACCCTACGCCCACGGCGCACTCCCTCCGCCGTCTGCGCCCCGCGCCACGGTCACACGGTGGAACAGATTGCGACGGCGTGTGAGATGACGTCGGTGTGATGACTCTGTCCGCCGTGGTCGTCACAACTATACGTTTACTCTATTTACTCTTGATTAACCTAATCGCTGGTTCCCAAGCCTTGCTAAGATTATAGCCACAGTCACGGTTCACAGGAGCTCAGTCCGTCAGTTCACCTGATGATGGCGACATGTATGATCGCCGAAATATTGTGCCCGTTGGACACTGTAGAGGGGCAGTTCACCCGTGGATATTTTGATAATCTAATAAGTGTGTCAAGGACTGGACGATTTAGGAGTATAAATCTGTCGGGCTCTAGTATACACACATGTGTTTCAGGACTCTCATGAAGTGATAAAACTCAGAATAGTATCGAATTACAAAAGTTACAAAAATCAGTTGCGAATTTCTGAACTGAGTCTGATTTACTGATGGACAATAGTCCTCCTTTATCAGTTATTTGCATTTTCAGATTGTCAACTCTCTGTTGCTAAAATGCTGCAGCCGGAAAAGCAGGTAGCCAATAGTGTCCTGTCCACCATTACAGATGCACTGTGCGTCTTCCGTTATTTTCAACCTTTTGTAACAGACTTCCGGTTTCCAGCGGTCTGATAACTTGGCTGCTGGTTGCTAGTGGTAGCGTAATCGTTAAGCTTTGGCAAATTGTAGTAAAATACTGTTTCATTATTCCCCCCTTTTTAGTTCGTTGCCAGTCAATAGCCTTCTTTCCATATTGTATTTCTATGTAATTTCCTATTACTATTGATCGGCTACTTCCATAGAAACGTTATATGCTAGTTCTTTGACCCATAAACCCGCATGAGAGTGGACCCAACTGCAATGTATCTGCCAGCTGTGCTTCTGTAATCTTGTAATTTAGGATCGTATTCCTACAACCAAGAACTTATGATTCTTCCGAAATCGCAACGCTTTCAATGTTATCTTGCCTTCGATGTGGATTGCTACAACTCTGTCAATAGTCGTTAGACGGGTTATCGACTCAAGCGTATGTAGAATGGCAAATTATTATACTCGCCTGTTAGAGAAATCCTTATACAGTTTGAGCTGTAACTGATCAGTAAGCTTCTGGTTAATAGATACAGCTATTTCTGAGCCCACTACATAGTCTACGTTGCACCCATTCGTGTACGCTTCAACAGAGTAGTACTTCTTTTCCTCCACTTCAGTGAAACGGAAAATGTCTGCAGGGTGCGGCCAGCATCTGTACTCTAATGCGACGCCTATATTCTGTCCGGTGTATTTAGAGTTGAATACGTCATTCTCGAATCCGAATATTTGCGGACGTGAGGCCTGTTAAGCGATTCATTGCATATCTTCCAGTATGTTTTCACTATCTTTAAAATGCTTAATCGTTTCTCTACTAATTTTGGTGCCCTTGTTTTCTTAATTAAGGCCATACATCAATCTGTATCTTTTTAAGATATTTCTTTAATGTAAATATACAATCGATTATGCATCCAAGTGTTTTAAATAATTTATTATTCAAGTTATTTGTTTTTAAGCTAAATGACAATATTTGAAGGCGCATATCACCTGGTGTTGAGCATAGTTATTGATTTCTGTTCGTTGAATCAGAGTTTAATGTCATGGGACATTTATTGCATGTCTGTGATGAAAATGTTCTAAGTCTCCAATTTCAAAAGCGATTTTCCCTTTAGTTAGTAGAATTAGATGGCCCGCAAGAGCAATTATGAGAGTGTAGGAAAGTGGTTATTGTTTTAGTGAAATGACTATTAAAACAAGTGGAATCTTAAAGCCCTGATTTAGTGAGACTGTGTCTTATTACAAATAAATTCTTGATCCAATAACCAGTTTCAAAATACTATCTGACTTTGATAACAAAATGGAACGAACTGCCACAGAAATCGTGCAACTAATGAATGATAGTCATAGTACGTAAAATAGAACATCAATGGATGTGATCACAATTTGTGAGATCGTATCAAAATTAATAAATGAGGGTTGACATGGTAACCTTGAAGATAACAGCGATCCGAAGTTTTACAATACGTAAAAAACCAAAACAGCCTGTTGTCGCAAGTACTTGTTCAATTCGATGACTGGTTTCAATCATACTGATCATCTCTCCAGATTGATGCGTCCGCTTGAAACTAACAATAGACATATAAGATTTGTAACCACGATTGATATCGTCACAAGATAGAAAAATTTTATTTGCGAAACGGAAAAAGCGTGAACTATGGAGGAATGGAAGGAATTCATTTGGTCGGAGAACTCTTGTCTCATAATGTTTCGAACCCGATCGAGAGAGTAGAACATGGTGGATGTTCAAAGATGATTTGGGCAGCAATATTGTGGTACTCCATTTATCTCAAGGTTACTATACTATGGAGAGAGTAAAACATTGAGAGTGTTAAGTTAAGGTTTGGGCAGTCGTGTTGTGGTACTCCGTGATTCTCAGGGTTACTTTGCAATGTTGCATTACTTCCAAGTATTATGTGGGCATATTGGCTGATCAGAGCCGTACCATCGTACAATGTTTGCTTCGCAACGGTGATGCTGTGTTCCAATACGACAGGACCCCCCCCTGTTCGCACAGCTCGCCTCGTTCAGTCCTGGTTTTGCGAGCACTAGGCTGAATTGTCGCATCTCCCCTGACAACGAGTCACCAGCTCTCGGTATTATCGAGCCGTTGTGTTCTCCTTTGGAGGGAAGGGTGCGTGATCGCTGTCCACTTCTATAATCGTCAGCTGAGCCTGCCTCTATTTTGCATGAAGATTGGTACACGACTCCTTTGAAAACCACACAGGAGCGGTATTAGGCATGTTACGCTGCATTAGGCATGGTTATTTTTTTTTGTTTTTTTGTTTTCCGGTTTCGATATTTTTGTTCAACCCCCGAAAATCTCTTTACACAAAGCGACCGGCAAAAGCAGTGCCCTAACTGTCAAGTTCTATTTGGACCTGTACTCACAATTGGGCACCGTTTTAGCACACGCTGTGAGCAGGAAACTTCCTATATATGAATTTCGTTGTCTTGTAATTTAACATGGGTTACGTCTCGCCTACCTATTTTTTTTTTTTTGAAATTTTTATTTCAGTCACTAATAATAATAATTATACAACATAATCCACTACCTTATATGATTAGTGGGTCCTAATTTGTTCAAAACATCAAACGCAGCTAATTATAGGTTTAATTAATTTCTTAGCTACAGTTTTAACTAATGACAATGGGTAGTTAAATTTCTACTACTATTATTATTATTAGTATATAATATATAATCTCTTAACTAAAACTCTACTGCCTGCAGCGTCACACTTGTGTCAGAAATGTATAAACCTACTTTAGAGCCTTGTCCATCGAGATAATCCCGATGGACGTGCCCCTGACACTGGGCAGGCCAAGATGTTATTCGCTGCAGGTTCCTAATAACTAATTTCCTAATCTAAGTCCTACTAACTAGTTTTAACCTAAGTCACGTCCGGTGCCTTGTCTAGTATTGGTGATATTGTTCCCCACTCCCCCTGGTCCTGTACGTGGCGGTTTCCAGACTAAAAGTCGGCCTACTCACGCGCAGGCGGTACAGGATTAGGGCGCGTATTCAGTATTTAGTATGTCTCAATTTCTTCGTATTTTTATGTTCCTCAGGTATTCCTGTAACACTTTTCGTGATACCTCATCTTCTAGCTGAAAAGTGTCTTCTTGTCTTATTAGTTGGTATGTGTCGCGGTCAGGTAATTGGTCACGTAATGTAGGAGCAACAATAATTGGAAAGGGGGCACTCGTAGATCACATATTCGGGGGTATCCTCTGATTCGCCACATTCACACGCGGGTGTGGCCCTTTTCCCAAAACGACATAAATATGTCGGGTAAGGCCCATGTCCACTGAGAAAATGGATCAGTCTTCTATCGGGTTCAAAGTATCTCATTTTCAATCGTTCCCTAACGCTTGGAAGAAATTTAAATGTTCTGCGCCCTGTTTCATCCGCCTCCCATAGTTCTTGCCACAATTGCTCGCCCTTCTGCTGAATCTCACCCTTATCCCCAGCCCCAGTGCCTAATATCTCTTCTGGCTTCGTGATATTACCTTTCTTGACCCAGAACCATGCAGCCCGCTCTCTAATTTTAATGTCCAGGGGGCAGAGCCCATTATGACTAATACCGCTCCCCCTGGAGATGTTCTATTGGACCCCACAGATCTGAGTATCATATTTCTCTGAACCTTTGTCACTGTCATGGCGGGCACAGCCCTCGTGAGCCTCTGTGCCCAGACTTCCGAGCCGTAACCCAGTATTGATGTTAAGATACTATTGTGGTATAATTTTATGAGATGAGGGGGGAGATGAAATCTTTTGTGTCTGATGGAGATGAGATTGTTTAATGTTTGAAGGGCTTTCTGGGTTACAGTGTCAATGTGTTTCCCGAAGTTCCACCTTTCGTCAATGATGCTTCCTAGGTAGCGTGTTTCACGTCGCCGAAGAACCGGTGAGGGCTCGATTCTTACAGTAAGGTTTCCGATTAATTATCCCTTTAACAATACCAATTTATCACTCTGAAAACAAATACACTGAAACTGGTATAGGAACGCGTATTCAAAAACAGAGACATCTAAACAGGCAAAATACGGTGCTGCGGTCGACAAATCCTATATCAGACAACAAGTGTTTGGTGAAGTTGGTAGATCGGTTACTGCTTCTACAATGGCAGGTAAACAAGATTTAAGTGAGTTAGAACTTGGCGTTATAGTTGGCGCACGAGCGATGGGGGCACAGCATGAGATAGCGATGAAGTGTGGTTTTCCCGTGCAACCATTACACGAGTGTACCGTGAATATCAGGAATCCGGTACAACATCAGATCTTCGACATCGCTGCGGCTGCAAAGAGATTCTGCAAGAACGGGACCAACGACAACTGAAGAGAATCGTTCAACGTGACGGAAGCGCAACCCTTCCGTAAATTGCTGCATATTTCAATTCTGGGCCATCAACAAGTGTCAGCGTACGAATCATTCAACGATACATCATCGATATGGGCTTTCGGAGCCAAAGGCCCAATTGTACACTTTTTATGACTGCACGACACAACGCTTTACGCCTGTCCTGGGCCCGTCAATGCCGAGTGATATGGGACCCCTGATAGTGTAGGTACGACTCTGCCAGGTGACACGTACGTAAACCTTCTGTCTGCTCACCTGCATCCATTCATGTCCATTATGAATTCCGACGGACTAGAGCAATTCTAGCCGGCCGATGTGGCCAAGCTGCTCTAGGCGCTTCAGTCTGGAACCGTGCGACAGCTACGGTCGCAGGTTCGAATCCTGCCTCGGTCATGAGTGTGTGTGATGTCCATAGGTTAGTTAGGTTTAAGTAGTTCTAAGTTCTAGGGGACTAATAACCTGAGATGTTTAGTCCCATAGTGTTCAGAGCCATTTGATCCATTTTTTGAGCAATTCCAGCAATACAATGTGAAACCCCACACGTCGAGAATTGCTACAGAGAGGCTCAACGAAGACGCTTCTGAGTTTAAGCACTTCCACTGCCCACCACACTCCATAGACATGAACATTATTGAACATTTCTGGGATGCCTTGCGACGTGCTGTTCAGAAAGCACGTACTCTTACTGATTTATGGACAGCCCTGCAGGATTCATGGTGTCAATTCCTCCAGCACTACTTCAGACATTAGTCCAGCGCATGCCACGTCATCTTGCGGCACTTCTGCGTGCTCGCGTGGGCCCTTCTCGATATTAGGTAGGTGTACCAATTCCTTTGGCTCTTCAGTGCACTACAGTGTTGATCTGTATTGCAGTGGAATACTGTCGCCAGAAGGCCTATGTAAATGAGATACTGTGAATCGTCCAGCTTCTTGTGTCTCGACGCTCTCCAGATGACGATAAGTCGGGCCTGTTTGTTATTCCGCGGCGCGCGGGCTCATGCCGAAGGCGAAGTTATCTGCCGGGCGTGTCGTGCTGTCCCGGCGGCGGTCGGCGGGCGGTCCATGTCGGCCGGAGGCGAAAGGTCATTAATATCGGCGGGAGGTCATGAAAGCACGTAAACAGCTGGAATATTAACGAAGCCGGTGCCGGCGGCGGTGGCGGTGGCCGGCGCAAAACAGCTGCGCGTTATCGCGCGCCCGCATCACGTGACGTGACTGCCGGCACTCTGTCTCGCGGCGGCGCCACGTCTGCTGCCAGCTGCCGGGGGAAACTTGCCGATCTGACGACGATCGCTCTGCAACGGTTGGAAACTCAGTGACACAATTCTCGAAACGGATGCTGAGACCGCTCCTCTTTTTCAAGATTTTACCATGTCCTAGTTGTCAGCACATGTTTCGGAATGGAACAATTGGAATTTTCCCTACGATATTTAATTAACATTCATAAATGCAGTTACTGAATCTTAAATGGTTTCTGATAGGTGGCAAAAAGGGGTTACAAGTGGAAGGGTTACAAGTGGAAAAAACACTTTTAGTTTTAAATTTTATAAGTGCTTTCATAAGAATTAAAAATTCACAACCCCAGGTTCTCAGGACTTCCTGTACAGGGTAAGGTATCTGTAGGAGCGAGGAGAAATGATCTTATAATTTCCGGTTCTATTAAAAAGCGTGTTATATTAAAAACTTATTTTTATTAAGTAATTATTTTCTGCGTTTTTTTATAGTTTACGTCATATTTTTCAAATCAATTTGAACAGGTTGATGAGTTATTAAGAGAAACATGTGCTAAATTTAGTTTTGATTCAATGTATTTCCACTTTTTATACCTGAAGTAGAATTGTATTACACCTATCAATTATTAATAACATGTTTAATGTTTAGTGTTTTGCTGTGTTCCTAAAAATGAAATTGAGAAACAAGCAAGATTAATTTTATATAATTTTTACAAGATTTTTATTTTAATACGAGCTTTATACCTTTGACTTCGCCCTTGTAAGCTCATGTCACAACTCCTTCAGTCTCCTTTTCATATCCATATCCTCTATCCACCCCCCTGTCTGGCCATCTCTTTCTCCCCTCTCTCTGTACATCTCCTTCACACGCTCTCCCTGTCCATCTACTCCTCCCTATGTGTTCATTTTCTTCTTGCCTCCCCCTCTGTCAATCTGCTGTTCCCCCCCCCCCCCCCCCTTTCCCTCTCTCTGGCTGCTTCTCACTCCTCTCTGTCCTCCTTTTGCGAAAATTCTCTCTCTATAAGTTTCCTGTTTCCCCTCCCTCTGTTTATATGGTCTCGTCACTTATTTGATATCGCGTAGGAAATATTACGAAAACTACGTATATTTTAATTATTTTCTTTCTTTCGTATCTATTTTTTATCATTTCGTGGCCTTACATATATAAATATGTGATGAGAGATTCGTGTATAAGTTAATATTGTTATGTTGAACAGTAACATTATTCTGAGTGTACCTATGCGTATTGTTCATCTATAGGGTGTCCCACATAAAACTGGTGCGCCTTACGCTCGATATTCATTAACGATGAACTTACTAAACAAGAAAAGATAATAGTAACGTTAAAGTCATGTAGTTACCTGTGTATAAAAGCTGCTGGAAGTGGTGGTCAAGGACTTTCAGGAATCGCGGACTTAGTTTGATGACGTTACCAGAAACACACTGTAATTCTGCAGGCGTAATGTTGATAACTTGTATGTAATTTTCTGTTTATGACCATTTATCATGAGAGGATTTTTGGCATACATTTTGCTTTTTAGTGTGCCCCATAAACAAAAATAACGCGAAGTTAAGTCCAGGGACCTTATGGGGCGTGAGGCTTCTACCGACAATCGGTCTTCAGGAAACACGTTGGTTATAAGAGCCATAATTTAGTTGGATGTGTGAGTGGATGCTCTATTTTGTTGAAATACTACATACAGATTCTCTATATGTGTCTGTTAACTGTGAATAGAAAGAGTGAAAGATCTCCAAATGTCTGCCACAGTCTAACGTGTAACTAAAAGCAGAGGGCCAATAATGTGTATGCCGTACAACGCACACCAAATACCTTTTGTTGGTGAGTGGAGATATCCTTCATGCAGAATATGTGTATTTGCCTGTGATGAGTATCTGCGCTTCTGGGAGTTTCCCTGCATCTCCTATTTATTTAATTGCTAAGATACTCCAGTCTAGCCTTGAATATTTTTCTAACTTCTTATCTCGTCGACTAATTGAAGTATTTCTTCCGTTACCCAAAGTTCCTTTGTGTATCTCATCCGTGTACATTTGTTCCTATACTGAACGTCTGTGATCATAATTTTAGATATGTCCATTTAAAATTTTAGATATGTCCATTCTTCTTCAACTAAACTGTCTGCTGTGGTATTCATTATCACAGTATCTACACTCTTACAAGGAATTCAGTTCTATGTACGGAAAGCTTTGGACTCAGATGTTCAAAATATTGAAAACGTGCAGATTTCATGGTTGCCGAAACGCGACTCCTGCCATATGGTGAACTGCCCTTGGCATGCTAGCAAACCCAAGTGTTCAAAACTCTACATGCACTATCAACTGTGGTGTCACCGCCAGACACCACACTTGCCAGGTGGTAGCTTTAAATCGGCCGCGGTCCATTAGTACATGTCGGACCCGCGTGTCGCCACTTTCAGTGATAGCAGACCGAGCGCCACCACACGGCAGGTCTAGAGAGACGTACTAGCACTCGCCCCAGTTGTACGGACGACGTAGCTAGCGATGCACACTGACGAAGCCTCGCTCATTTGCAGAGCAGATAGTTAGAATAGCCTTCAGCTAAGTCAATGGCTACGACCTAGCAAGGCGCCATTAGCATTATATTGCATGTATCTAAAGAGTCTAACTTGTATCGTCAAGAGCGAGACACAAATGATGGATTAAAGTTAAGTATTCCAGAAGCTACGTACTTTTCTTTATAGCATTCATTACGTATCCTGTTTCAGACCTCACGCCATCCTGAGTGAGCTTATAGCGTGTATTTCGGTCACCTCAAACAACACTGTGTCGGCACTTCTGTCGACACATCATCAACCATTGTTCATAAATCTGTAACTTCAACTGTTTCAATGTGTGTGAATTACTAAGGGACCAAACTGCTGAGGTCACCGGTCCCTAGACTTACACACAACTTAGACTACTTTGCGCTAAGATCAACACACACCCATGCCCGAGGGAGGAACTTCTGGCGGGAGGGGCCAAGCAATGCGAGCCTCAAACCACGCTGCCATTCCGCATGGCTCTGTAACTTCGACTAAATTATGTTATGTCGAGACAAAGAGAGCTCTGTTCCACACAGTTTTGCACCTTGGATAGCAGTGCCGCCAGCAGCACTGGGAATGAGCAGGGATCCATTAGCACCAGGCAGAATCGGGAATTCGTGGCTCCTTCAGGCATCTAGGAGACGGTGGAACCGAACGCATACTCCCAGACGTCACCGACTGGGAGCTTCACCAACTCTGCGACGTTAGCACGGTATATGGACGCTAGTGACTTGCAAGAATGTACTCACTGCCATACTGAAAGAACTGGAGGACTTGATAACCAAGTAGACAACGGCACAACCAAAGTATGAAAGACAAGTTATTGCCCTAAAAGACGGTAATTTAAGATTGACGAATACCGCAATAGTCTTTAAGTTGTATTCTGAAGCACAGAAGCACAGACTCTAACAAATGTTAATATTTCAAAATTGTCAAAATAGTTTCACCAAATCGCAATAATACACTGAAGTGCCAAAGAAACTGGTGTAGGCCCCCTGCGAGCACGCAGAAGTGCTGCAACACTACGCCGCATGGACTCGACTAACTTCTGAAGTGCTAGAGGCAACTAACACCAGGAATCCTACAGGGCTGTCGATAGATCCGTAAGAGTACAACCGGTGGAGATCTGTCCTGAACACCACGTTGCAAAGCATCCCAGACGTGCTCAATAATGTTCGTGTCTGGGGAGTTTGGTAACCAGCGAAAGTGTTCAAATTCACAAGAGTGTTCCTGGAGAAACTTTGTTGTAATTCCGGAAGTGTGCGGTATCGCATTGTCCTGATGAAATTGCCTAAGTCGGAATGCACAATGGACATTAACGGATGCAGGCGATCAGACAGGATGCTTGCGTACGTGCTACATGTCAGAGTCATATCTAGACGTATCAGTGGTCCCATATCACTCCAAATGCGTACGCGTGACACCATTAGTGAGCCTCCATCAGTCTGAACAGTCCCCTATCGACACTCAGGTTCCATGTCTCCATACCTGTCCACGTCCATCCTCTCGATGCAATATGAAACGAGGCTCATCCGACCAGGCAACATGTTTCCCGTCATCAACAGTCCAGTGTCGGTGTTGACGGGCCCAGGTGAGCCTTAAAGCTTTTTGTTGTGCACTCTTCAAGGGTACACGACTGGGACTTCGTCTCCGAAATCCCATATCGATGATGTCTCGTTGAATGGTTCACACACTGACATTTGTTGATGGCCCAGCATTGAAATCTGCAGCAGTTTGCGGAAGAGTTCCACTTGAGTCCAAAAAAATATATATCGTTCGAAAGGACAGGGTGCTGAGAAACATATATTGGAGCCATACGCCGTAGCAGCGAATATTTTACCCTTCTGCTGGTCAGGGGCGGCAACCCACGATGCCTTCGGCGACTGAAGTCATGGACGTCCGCAATCTGTTATTAACAGAGCGCATCTGAAAAATGCAAGTACGCGGCCTCGCATTCCGTCAATTCGGAATGCAGGTACTTTTCTACAAGTCTCTGAAACCCCGGTGGATTCCAGTGTGCAGGTGGACCCGTTTGCTGGTCTGCCAAACCAATTTGACTCCATGCCATGACTATGCGCGACGGAATATGTCAAATGACTCAAGACAAATACGTACACGCACTCATCACTCGTGTGCCTGATGCTAGAAGCAGTACCTCTGGCCGTTCAGAAGGTGACTGGCACAGGCTCTAAGTGGCACACTAGCAAAGGACACAAGTCTCACCGTTTAGGTAGAAACCTGCATTTCTTTACTAGCGAAGCGTCAGTACAAGATTGATCTTCTCTTTCTGTCCGCTTTCCTCCTCAGCTCAGTAGCCAAAAGCCTATTTACATCTTAGACTTCCCCCACTTTAGCACAAGCCCATCATAAGCTGGAGCATGGAATTCGAAGCTCGGAGAGCGCCCCTTGCTCTGCATACACCCATTTGACCAATCAGAGATTTGAAAGTTAATTGGGAGAAATGGAAAAAAGGATTCAGCTTCGAGGCCTCTTTCCCGTGCGTTTACGAGATGTCTTTTGCTAACAACATGACCAGGATAGAACCACACCCCTCCATAAAAAGCTTGTTATTTACTGTGGTACTTCCATTTCAAAGTTTCCAAAGAACGGGCATAAACTCACTAAATGCCTCGTGCTTTCACAAATTTGTTTTGTAACAGTCTGGACGTCTGGGCGCCAATGACCTGTCCCACGGAAATACGCAGAACGCTCAAAATTGTTTTGTCGGCTTCCTGCCTAACAAGGGTCCATCCTCTGCTTTATTGCCAGTCTCCAATGCGCTGGCCATCGCAGTGGCGTCTTCGCAGCCCTAGTCAGTCTACCTGGACGTGGCTGCCTCCTGACAAGCGCCAACCAACGTGCCTGCTCAATGAGACTGCAGAACTTGGCCATCCAGAAATGTTTCCACTCAGGTTCCACAGAAAAAACGCGCTTCCCTCGGTCCACCGTCGCCATGCCCTCATTCGAATCGGCACCCTATTCCTTTGAAAGCAGGTGAAGCTTACCGTTATTCCTTCCCTAGAGCACGCAAGCAAGAACATTAACTACTGCCCACCATTTCATCATGGTGTATGTAGTCAAATCGCAATAAAGATCATATCCCCAATGAGCATGAAGTGGCGTAACACCGAATCAGAAGTGCAAGTGCCCTGCAATTTCTCACGGTCATAGGTTATTGCTACACAGCGAGTAGCACTTTATCAAGGAGCGCAAACGAAACGATAAGACGGTAGCCAGGACGTCATTCTGCAAACTCTAGAATATGGAGTAATAACAGGCGACATCCACCTTCACGACAGATGCCATCCGGAAGATGGGCTGGGCACAAGTCTAAACGCACATCTGTCTTTGAGAGTGTTGACGCCATCATGTCCTTAGAGGCCGCCCCATTGTCGCGTCTCTGTCGTGCTGTGTGCCTGACACGCCACAAGCTACGTGCGCCACCAGAGTGCAGTGTCTAGCATTCCTTCGCGGTGCCTGAGTGAAGAGCTTGGCGCTTTTCTGCTCACTGGAGAAGACAATAGTAAGAAAAGGCTATTACAGATACCACAGTTTTACTGACACCTTTGGGCATAAGACTGAAACACTCACAAGTCAGCTTCTACGTTTCAGAATTGGCCAATATGTATTGTTTACCATTCCATACATGCCAAAAAGGAAAAACAAGAAATTTTTAATGAAATTTGTCTGTCCATATCAAGTTATAGAGATGACGTCTCCAGTTCACATGAAGACCGAATTAGCTACCAACTTCCATTGTAGACAGTAGAAGAGTGAAGCCATTCAGTGGTGCAGTAGATGCATTACCAAAAATTCCACCAACAATGTCTTAGCAAAGCAAAATACATCGGAAGGTTAACGATAATGTGCTACCACACACTAGTGCTATGAACATGACACTGTACGACCCTTATATCGTGAAACTAGTTTACAGTGCATTTTACCACGTTTTTTTCGTCTTTGCTTCGCAATATTATACCTGCACAGTACTTTAGGAGTTAACACAATATTAGTGCGTGACATTAGTTCCTTTTCTTATGTGGACACCCTTTTGGAGAAGGTAGGGCAATTGACAGGCATTACTTCCCACTAGGTGGCGTAAAAGCAGGGACACCACAAAGAATAACAGCATTTGTGACACTGCTACTCGACACCAGAGAAGTGGAAAATTCATTTCTCAACAACCACTGAACTCCAGAGGGCTGTTTCCCAAACGGCCAGATGTATTATTGAGTAGTCATCACTGCACAGTGGGACTATCTTTCGAGGTAGGGGAAGTTATAAACGAGATTCGCAGGCTACAAGAGATATTCAGGAAGCAACAAAAGGAGACACAGAAAGAAGCCGTGGTCTCAGATATAAAACGACAAATAAGAGTAGCTGTAACTTTCGTATGACATATTATGCAAGTAGCGGATATAGTGTTGCAGACAGCTACACGGTAGAAACAGGGAGGGATCATATCGATAACGTTATTTGAGAAGTGTGAAAGTGATTAATACGAGGTTAAGTCAGGTGAGAGATAAAGTGGAAGGTGTGCAAACCGCGTAGATTGGCACACAACTCAACTAACGAACCGGAAAAGTAATGTACTGAACAATACTAGAGTGATTCGAGACGTTGCTAAAGAACGCAGAGAATGTGTGCGCAATGTAGTGGCAACAGCCAAAATTGATTTGTTAGTCATCCTGAAACGACTGAGTACCTCAGATGAGAAGATGACACTGCTAGAATGTTACGGGTACTGACAAGACCGTGATTAGGCTGTCAAAGCCAATGTTTTTCCGGCCAGATAAAGGCAGCAGTTAGACTTCATTTGGTTTACTAAGCGAGGTTAGTTAGTGGTAGTCTCTACTTCTTTTGCTTACTGTTAACCCTGATTTAGGATGGGGTCCACTTTACTCAGATCTTAGCAGATTTCTTTTTTTCAACTTGGTGGCCGCTTGCCATTCCTGAGGGAATTGCGCGTCAACTGTCAGTGAATCGTTTGAACTTTGTTTTGTGTGTTATCGTAGTCTAACTGTTTGTGTATCATATTTTCCTAAGACTAAGAGAGCGTGGGAAACGGCCTAAAGACCACACTCAGCCTGGCTCGTGCACAGCCACGTTCATCGATCCGTTGCAGGGGCTCGATAGTTGTTTAGCTCACGTTTTTATCTCCCAAGCCAGCGCACTGCACGCTTCCCTATACACGTTTGTCAGCGGCCTATTCTACTTGCGCAAGGCTAGGGGTTTACAACGTGTAATTTGCACAAAAGAACTAGCAGACTTCAGTTTACAAATATAGTTTCAATTTAGATAGGAACCCTTAATATACATACTCTCTTTTCCTATTTCTTAGTGAAATGTTCATTATCTTCTGTTACAAATAGTCTCTTTTACAAACAGTTGTATCATTGACTTTATATCATATTGCGTTCGACCATATGCTATAACTAGGAATACTACTTACAACATTCTCAATAATGCATCTAAATAGAAAGTAATACTAATTCCGATACCTGTATATTCCCTTTAAAGAAAAAATGTAGGAAGATTAGTGTTTCATGACCCGTCGACATCGAGGTCAGTAGAAACGCTACATTGTTTTTGAAGGTTTCAAGGATACTGATGGAAACTGTCCGTGTCCTTTCAAAGAAACCACCCAATGCCTACCTGGAACAATTTAAGAAAATCGTGGAGAATCTAAATCTGGATGGTCGGACGTGGACTTGAACCGTCGTTCTACCAATGAGACTCTACTGCACTGTCCACTGTGCCCACTCGATCGGTCACCGTTTAAACATGGCGGTGCGGATACAATGTGTCGGCATCAGATGACAGAAGCACTAATGCAGTTGGTACTGTTTGTTTGCAGCATCCATTCCATTAGCAAATGAAAATACAGCCTCATATCCAGCATAAAGTACACTCGAACAGTCAACAGTTCTCGACAGAGACGTATGCATATTTTCTACATGATTCAGAAACTGAATGAAGACAAAACTGAAGGAAACTAGGGAGTTTTAAATCTGGGGAATATCAGCGATGGGGCACTAACTCGGTATGAATTAATTATAGATATTGAAATGAATTATAGGGCCGCCTAATATATTTTATGTTCTAATGTGTCACTACGTACATTGACGTGCTAATGTGCTCAATGATGTCAGCCACTTACAAATATGTATTAAGTACATAGCCAACGTAACTTCAATATTCAGTGTATACTAGTACAACAGATCGTACTTAGTTATTTCAATCCAAGTTTTGGCTGTTGAGCAGTGTAGCATATTGTTTAGGACTTTACAGAGATTCTATCGAAACTGTGCTATATTCATACAGTGTTGGCTTTCACAGGCAGTGTTTACTTCATTTGAACTTCTGGGCTAAGATGCTGCGTTTGACTGCCTCCGAAGATGTCACCAGCAGTCACGAGACGTCAAGGGCCTACTGAAATTCGTCATAAATAATCCATCACAATCAGGAAAGAACAGTTATGTCCACACTGACGAAGAGGAAACGACCATTCTTACCCACTGTTAAAGCTGCCAGCGGCTAAGAAAAGAGTTCGATGTGCAAGTGCAAAAATTTTTGATCATTTGCCCAATAACAGAAAATGTCTGACTTGTAGCAAAGCAAGTTGTAAATCTGTCATAAAATCGTTTCTTCTGGAGTATCCCTTCTATTCCACGGAAGATTTTTCTGTTCAAATACTAGTAGCGTGTAAAAACTAGTTTTTAAGTGTATTCGCGTGAGGACAAAAATATGTATTCTTTAATGTTGATACTAAATATGTATACATATCCTGTAATCTGACACGTCTCATATCATGTCGATAAAGGAATCAGTCAAATGACCTATGGAACACGTAACTAACTAACTAGTCTCTCAGCCTGGAAGCTTTAAGACATTTGCACAACAACAAAAACAACTTCCTATCAGCAGCGTGAGTTTCCCTTTGTTGCTGACAGTCTATCACTCCTGTCATAGTTTTCACGTCAATATGAGGTCTATCTCAGAATTGTAGTCACGAAACCCCAGGTAAAGGTTGATTTTTAAATAATGCAACAGGTACATTGTTGTCCGAATAGCAACACAGGGCGAGAGAACTGCAGTAGCCCTGGCACCCTCTGCTGAACCAGGTGGAACTTGATCTGCACCGTGAAATCACAGCACTGTCTTCCACACCGAAGTGGTTGCTATTTCTCCCCTCCCCATTTTTTATTCTTCCGGAGGGGAACGTCTCACTGAAATTCAGCAACATACAATTTACACGTCACCCAAGCCATAAGATAGTTTAAGCTGCGAAAGAGTAAGACATCCACTGCTGTCGTAATCTGCTTTATAACAACAGTCAAAGGTGTAACAAAGTTAATAATTTTCTAAGATCCCAGGGACCGTGGCAATAGCTTCCCCGTTAGCTTCTCCTGCACCTCACTCTGACAACATTTATTGGTAAGCCTGGTCCGCTCCTGTCATACTATTAGATCGTCTCCACTTTACAAAATTTAGCTTCCTGTCTATGGACTGATTAAATGTTTTACCTGGCGTCGTGCCGCTTCTCTTTAACCACTACAGCAGATATTCTGTTAGACAGTAAGTCATCGATCGACCGTAAGTAAGACAGGGCAGAATTGGTCGTAAGGCGAACATAATCCCAGATGGAGAGTTTTACATGCCTCATGGTTAGTTGGTTGATTTTAGGAGAGGGGACCAAACATCGAGGTCATCGGTCCCATCGGATTAGGGAAGGATGGGGAAGGAATTCGGCCGTGCCCTTTGTAAGGAAGCATCACGGCATTTGTCTGAAACGATTTAGGGAACCTAAATCAGGATGGTCGGGCGCAGGTTTGAACAAAAAATGGTTCAAATGGCTCTGAGCACTATGGGACTCAACTGCTGAGGTCATTAGTCCCCTAGAACTTAGAACTAGTTAAACCTAACCAACCTAAGGACATCACAAACATCCATGCCCGAGGCAGGATTCGAACCTGCGACCGTAGCGGTCTGGCGGTTCCAGACTGCAGCGCCTTTAACCGCACGGCCACTTCGGCCGGCGCAGGTTTGAACAATCGTCCTCACGAATGCGACTCCAGTGTGCTAACCTACTTATGTGACTGATGATTGGCAGTATTAATACCATATAAAGGGTGTTACAAAAAGGTACGGCCAAACTTTCAGGAAACATTCCTCACACACAAAGAAAGAAAATATATTATGTGGACATGTGTCCGGAAACGCTTACTTTCCATGTTATAGCTCATTTTATGACTTCTCTTCAAATCACATTAATCGCGGAATGGAAACACACAGCACGGAACGTACCAGCGTGACTTCAAACACTTTGTTACAGGAAATGTTTAAAATGTCCTCCGCTAGCGAGGATACATGCATCCACCCTCCATCGCGTGGAATCCCTGATGCGCTGATGCAGCCCTGGACAATGGCGAATTGTATCACAGCCGTCCACAATACGAGCACGAAGAGTCTCCACATTTGGTACCGGCGTAGCGTAGACAAGAGCTTTCAAATGCCCCCATAAATGAAAGTCAAGAGGGTTTAGGTCAGGAGAGCGTGGAGGCCGTGGAATTGGTACGCCTCTACCAATCCATCGGTCAACGAATCTGTTGTTGAGAAGCGTACGAACACTTCGACTGAAATGTCCAGGAGCTCCATTGTGCTTGAACCACATGTTGTGTCGTACATGTAAAGGCACATGTTGTAGCAGCACAGGTAGAATATCCCGTATGAAATCATGATAACGTGCTCCATTGAGCGTAGGTGGAAGAACATGGGGCCCAATCAAGACATCGCCATCAATGCCTGCCCAAAAGTTCATAGAAAATCTGTGTTGATGACGTGATTGCACAATTGCGTGCGGATTCTCGTCAGCCCACACATGTTGATTGTGAAAATTTGCAATTTGATCAGGTTGGAATGAAGCCACATCCGTAAAGAGAACATTTGCACTGAAATGACACATTGTTGGATGAACCATTCGCAGAAGTGTACCCGTGGAGGCCAATCAGCTGCTGATAGTGCCTGCACAGGCTGTACATTGTACGGAAACAACTGGTTCTCCCGTAGCACTCTCCATACAGTGACGTGGTGAACGTTACCTTGTACAGCAGCAACTTCTCTGACGCTGACATTAGGGTTATCGTCAAGTGCACGAAGAATTGCCTCGTCCGTTGCAGGTGTCCTCGTCGTTCTAGGTCTTCCCCAGTTGCGAGTCATAGGCTGGAATGTTCCGTGCTCCCTAAGACGTCGATCAATTGCTTCGAACGTCTTCCTGTCGTGACACCTTCGTTCTGGAAATCTGTCTCGATACAAACGTATCGCGCCACGGCTATTGCCCCGTGCTAATCCATACATCAAATGGGCATCTGCCAACTCCGCATTTGTAAACATTGCACTGACTGCAAAACCACGTTCGTGATGAACACTAACCTGTTGATGCTACATACTGATGCGCTTGATGCTAGTGCTGTAGAGCACTGAGTCGCATGTCAACACAAGCACCGAAGTCAACATTACCTTCCTTCAATTGGGCCAACTGGCGGTGAATCGAGGAAGTACAGTACATACTGACGAAACTAAAATGAGCTCTATCATGGAAATTAAGCGTTTCCGGACACAAGTCCACATAACATCTATTCTTTATTTGTGTCTGAGGAATGTTTGCTGAAAGTTTGGCTTTACCTTTTTGTAACACCCTGTATTAATAGGTTTCATTCTATTGTAGCTGCTTGCAAAGGCGTCACACATTTAACAATACGAATCCAATTCACCCTCTCATCAAGTGATAGATGCGGATAGTAGGGAGTGGTGGTATAATACCTCACCTTTAACTCAAAACAAAACCGGTTGAAAAGTGTAGAAGTGAAAGCTGTAGCATTATATGATGCTTAGGCTGATATGGACCAAAGGTACCAAACACTGCGCGACCCTGCACCGTGGTCCTCATGGGAGACTTCATGTGCCTCGTAATAAACTCGTCACAGATCTTGACACGTGCCTTGTACACACCCAAACGTTCAACCATCGGGAACTGATGATAGCATGCAAAACTCATCAGAATAAGTTTGCTGGGATCCACTATCTTAGGGCAATGGTCACTCCTGGCCTTACAGTACCATATCCCTCCTTCAGTAGATAAGGCTTAACCTCTTCCCCAATCGCCAACCTCACCCTAATCTGTTTCAAAGTTCCATCTTCCTCCTGACATCTGATCATACCTTTAAACAGAGCTAGAAACTCCCCCAAAATTGGTTTAACAATTTCAGAATTCGACAGCCGCTCACTAATTTCCTGACTTCCGTCTCCCATAGCACCAACCGCAAACAGTGTACTTACTACATCGGCAATAACACTGTCTATGCCACTTACACGCTTGGCTTCAAACTGGAAAGTAGATGTTCGAGTATCGCATGTTGCTAACCTACCTGTGCATCTTGGGCTTGTCAAAACTCAAAGGCGTTATTATTGCTTTCGAGATAAAATAGTCTATACTCAAAAATAGAATTTGTCGCTCGAAAGTAACACAGCCAGAGCCTCTAGCTCATGTACACGATACTTATCCTCAGGCAATGACAACCCACGGGATCCATATGACATAGGCCACCTACCACCTTAGTCTTCTTGCAGTACAACACTGCCACAACAAAGCATTAGTCTAGACATAAATCCTAGATTACCAACACTGGGTCACGCAACAGTGCGTAAGATATTCGAAAACAGATTTGTGAGACTCACCGCATCAATGTTATGCCCTTCCTTCCTCAACTGGTTAAGGAAGCCGGCTTTCTGTGTAAAACTGGAATCGAATTGTCTGAAGAAGTTGACGATTCCAATGACCGTTGCCACTTCCTTATGATTCTGCGGGAAGGGGAATTCCCTAATCGTTAATATTCATGGTGGACCTTCATCTGCACTTTATCTTACAGAAACCGCTTCGCTACTCATTTCGGTCAAATGGTGATTATCAAGCACGAGCCTAAAATGAGTAAATCAAATCAATAGAGAGTACACAGTTTCCCTAAATATGAGCTTAAATAGTGATCACTTACTGGCATGAACGGCTGGAATGTTATAATACCATAATAAGAGTACTTTCCTCTTCCGAGCCCCCATAGCAGTAAAATTTTTTTACAGTAATAGCTGTGTACAATAGTTTTCCTTAAGAGGCAAAGTCACACACTGCCAGATGTTATCAGGGAAAACACTGAAGGATACAGTCAAAGACAACGCCATGTCAAAGATAAAAGGTATAGTACATCCTAGCAACAGCAGTATCAATTTAACAAGAGCTGTATTACAATCTTTGGTATCAATTTAACAAGAGCTACATTACAATATTTGGTCCCATGTACTTTCCCAATCGCTAGCGTTCAATTACGGTCAGCTCTAGTTCCACCCGGAGAGGCCACATACCTCGCCGTATTGACGTACTTTCCAATAGCGTCTTCGCACAAGACAAGTGGAATATTTCCTGAATGTTCGATTTTTAATAGTACAGGCCCGTTATCTCCTTCGTCTTAGAATTTTTTGTCGGATTTTAAGTGCACCTACCATACTGGAATCATTTTACCGTCGTACGTCCAATAAGAGCCACTGAGCTCATTTTCGGAGAAAGGCAAGATACTGGGTTGAGCCCCATTCCGGTACATGGGTTTAATCTGCGAGGAAGTTTAAAATCAACGTAAATTGCACTGCAAAGTGTGATATCCATTCCGTAGCTTCGCAATTTCTCCGCAGTATATTTTTACTTATTGGCTCCGAAAGGTATATGAAACGTTGAGAGCAAAGGGTTTGGAGTGGAAGTACCAGACCACGAAAATATTAATCACAAAGAAACAACTCCTTTTTTATGTTTAAATGCAGTACTGAACCAAAACAATGGAAACTACACACGTTTATTGCCATGAATGTCCATAATAAGAACAGGGAGACAATCTCATACCAAGCCGACACTTCAAGAATTTAGCAACTTGATAATTGTACTTAGTAACCGGCCATACAGGATAACTCCAACTACAATCGGCATTTCTCATTAAAAATGGTAATGAATAGAAATGTACGTACTAAGATCAAATGGTCTACTGCAGATTACACAGAGCATGTAAAAAGAAACATAATCTTCTAAGCTTAAGTAAACATTAATGAGAATCTGAGAACATTATGAGAAACAGCCACAAATTAAGAACCGTTCACCAGGTAATAATAAACATTGGTAACAATGCACAATCACTTATACATTTACGAAACACTATCTTAGCGCTAGTCTCGACCTGTAACTAGCCAAGTGATTCGTACATTCTTCTCCTGCTTATTTGTAATGACCCACCACCTGATTTCTTCAGGTGGACATCGAATTGGCCGCTTATGTAGGCACTCTGCCCCTCAAAGGCCGAATACGCTCCGGGCTCCGATCAACGAACGGCCACTACTAGTGTCCGATACGGGTACAACAGCTGCTGCTGCCGCTGACCGCCAAGCTAATGCCTCGTCCTCGTTGTGAGCTCCGTATGACGCTGCACTGCCGTCAACCACTCCCGATGTCACCACTCCACAGGTTCTGGATGTGGCTGCCCACGAGCTCATCAGGTCATGGGATCGTGTAAGGATGCCACCTTGCTACACACGAGCAGACTGCCTGCGAGCTCTCAGCCTCATGGGACTGTGATGCTACTACTGCCACTTCAACATCTATGCATTTTGTTGTAGTGTGTACCTGATAGGCACTGTCAAGAACTGACATTTCTGTCGTCGAATGGAGTGCCTAGTTTAGCTATGTTAATAATCAATTGTTACTGCGAAGTGTCTCCCTCAGTACTGCTAGTAAAGGACAGCTCAAATGTCAACGAGGAAGATTCTCGCGTGTTTTCACCTTTCTCTCTGTATTTAAGTTTCTTTTTCTTGGAGCAGGGTTTCTCAATCGCTGATGTGTTTTTTAGTCAGTAGAAATCTGAGCGTGTATTAGTATATTTTGCTTCACACTTATTGTATTATCACAGTTTGTCTTCTATGGTACGTTATCTCGATTTCGGTATGCTTTCGTTTGATGTTCCTCTTGATGGTGTTGGAGGTTCTCAGTGAATGAAATTTAATGAAGCCATTTTCTCGGCATATCTCTACTTTCTGTGCAGTTCAGTGGATTCTCTTGTTTGATGCTCTTGATCTGCATTGTTTCTTATAGATATCTGATATATTTTCTTACTACTGCAGCAGTTGCGGTTCCAGGCACAATGGAAGGGTATTTTCGCATAATATTCGAGTGTTTGTTTGAATTATCATGTTTGCCCAAACGTCAGAGCACTCTTTGACTCAAGCCTCTCAGTTACATGGTCAGCATATTCTCAAACGTTGCAGAGCGCAACTCAACTGACTCAGGTTTACCTATGAAGGTCACATCTCAGCACGGCGCTCCCGCACTTCCGCCGATTTTTTGGGTGTTCTACGGCCAGAAAGAGGATTGAGCTACGTAGCGGAGACAGTTGGAAACGCGCTTTATTGCATACGGTTTACAAGATACACACTGCACTGCTCTCTTTATTGCAGGTGCTGGGACACGTTTTTTGTTTGCTGTGTCACTTTTCTCAAGACTCTCGTCCCCAGGACATATGCTTTAACTTATTGGTGGAACGATTAGATACACGTTTTCTTAATGACAGTTGTTTCCGGCTACGTTAAAACGGTTACTCTATTTTGATCAGTTATGGACAGACTTCCCACAGTGTTAGGGCGAGCGTGTTTATGTACAGCGTCGACACTGGACATCCAAGAATTGTATGTGTCGCAAGCTGGGTCACTTTCAATCTGGTTGAAATGCAGCACTTACTTTCGTTTCCACTGAGCTTTGCGCAGACATCCCTCCGATCCCGGCATGGCCCTTGCATGCGACTCCTTCAGATTCAGACCTTCTCGGCGTCACTCATGTCATCGCCGCCCTGATAGGGCCTGCCCTCCTGTCGTCACCAACACCATCGACCACATTCGTCGCCAACCATGTTACTGCAAGCCCTCCTCGATGGTTATGAAATCCTAAGCATCAAATAAAAACAGTCTCGATCGCGTTTTCAGATTTTTATTCGTCAGCAACCAGTTTCGGCTCTTTCCTCAGACCATCTTCTCACTTTTCCCCGCCATTATGGATGCTGGTGGCGGCAGACAGAGCGAGATCCGAAGAAGTAGTTACGTCCTTACTTTTAAGGATTTCGCTCCATCTACCGTTACCAGCAACCACAGCGGCAGGGAGGAAAAGGGCCGACACCAGTTGCTAACGAATAAATATCTGAAAAAGCGACCGAGACTGCTTTTATTTAATTTTTAGCGTTCACTCATTGCCAACCCTGTTGGCAAATACGTCAGCTCTCTCGTCAGTGAAGTCGTCACTGGTCCCGACACGGCGAGCCATCCGGTCGTCGTCAGCACTGTTAACGATGACGTTAGCCCTCTCGTCACTCCAGTCATTCCCAGCTCTGTTACAGCCTACCCACCAATCAAATCCTGCCCTATCGACGACTATGGCAGACCTCTCGTCAGTCCAGTAGGGTCCTCTCTGGCCTTTCCACAGCCAGCCTTGATGACACTGATGCCAACTCTTATTTCAGTGCATTCATCGCTGGCCTTATCATATCAGGCGCTCTCGCAGGCACCGTCCACGTCACTACTGCGTCCATGGCTGCCCCTCAGGAGAGTCAAGCCGTCCAGCTGATGCCACAGGGTCGAGACTGGGCATCCACGAATTGTGTGTGTCGCAAGCTGAGTCATTTCCAGTCTGTTGACGCTGCTGACCCTGCTACTGGTCACCGTCCTCACTTGCGCTGAAGACCGTTTCCTGTATTCTTCTGGGCCTTGGGTTGCGCTTACACGGAAATTTCGCAGCAATTCCTACTTAGACATGGTCTCCTCGCTATCGCCTGCGTTAGCCAGTTGCCACTGCTCTATGCGGACGCTGTGTATTTCCTTTGTAGATATCATTGTCTTGTTAGCTGTATTTTACATTTTTGTCAGATGCTCATGTCAATTTTGGGCTTCTTACACTGAAGAGCCAAGGAAACTGGTCCACCTACCTAATATCGTGTAAGGCCCCCGCGAGCACGCAAAAGTGCCGCAACACGACGTGGCATGGACTCGACTAATGTCTGAAGTATTGCTGGTGGGAACTGTCACCATGAGTCCTCTGGGGCTTTCATAAATCCATAAGAGTACGAGTGGGTTGCAAGGCATGCCACATACGCTACATAATTTTCATAACGGGGGAATTTAGCGGATGTGCTTAAATTCAGAAGAGCCACTCTATAGCAATTCTGGACGTGTGGGGTGTCGCGTTGTCCTTCTGGATTTGCCGAAGTCCATCGGAATGGACAATGGGTATGAATGGATGCAGGTGGTCAGACAGGATGCTTTCTTACGTGTCACCTGTCAGAATAGTATCTAGAAATACCCGGAGTCCCATATCGCTCCAACTACACACGCCCCACAGTATTACAGAGCCTCCAACAACTTGAACAGTCCCCTGCTGACATGCAGTGTCCACGGGTTCATGAGGTTGTCTCCATAACCGTACACATCCATCCACTAGATACTATTTGAAACGTGACTCGTCCGACCAGGCAACATGTTTCCAATCATCAGCAGTCCACTGTCGGTGTTGACGGGCCCAGGAGAGGCGAAAAACTTTGTGTCGTACGCGAGAGGGCCTTCCGGCATTAGAAACTTTTTTTTTTTTTTGGTCATCAGTCTACTGACTGGTTTGATGCAGCCCGCCACGAATTCCTTTCCTGTGCTAACCTTTTCATCTCAGAGTAGCACTTGCAACCTACGTCCTCAATTATTTGCTTGACGTATTTCAATCTCTGTCTTCCTCTACAGTTTTTGCCCTCTACAGCTCCCTCTAGTACCATGGAAGTCATTCCCTCATGTCTTAGCAGATGTCCTATCATCCAGTCCCTTCTCCTTATCAGTGTTTTCCACATATTCCTTTCCTCTCCGATTCTGCGTAGAACCTCCTCATTCCTTGCCTTATCAGTCCACCTAATTTTCAAAATTCGTCTATAGCACCACATCTCAAATGCTTCGATTTTCTTCTGTTCCGGTTTTCCCACAGTCCGTGTTTCACCACCATACAATGCCGTACTCCAGACGTACATCCTCAGAAATTTCTTCCTCAAATTAAGGCCGGTATTTGATATTAGTAGACCTCTTGGCTTGCCATAGCGAGTCTGCTTTTGATGTCCTCCTTGCTCCGTCCGTCATTGGTTATTTTACTGGCTAGGTAGCAGAATTCCTTAACTTCATGGACTTCGTGACCATCAATCCTGATGTTAAGTTTCTCGCTGTTATCATTTCTACTACTTCTCATTACCTTCGTCTTTCTCCGATTTACTCTCAAACCATACTGTGTACTCATTAGACTGTTCATTTCGTTCAGCAGATCATTTACTTATTCTTCACTTTCACACAGGATAGCAACGTCATCAGCGAATCGTATCATTGATATCCTTTCACCTTGTATTTTAATTCCACTCCCGAACCTTTCTTTTATTTCCATCATTGCTTCCTCGATGTACAGATTGAAGAGTAGTGGCGAAAGGCTACAGCCTTGTCTTACACCCTTCTTAATACGAGCACTTCGTTCTTGATCGTTCACTCTTATTATTCCCTTTTGGTTGTTGAACATATTGTATATGACCCGTCTCTCCCTATAGCTTACCCCTACTTTTTTCAGAATCTTATATCGATAATATTTCGTCGAATGGTTCCCATGCCGACACTTGTTGATGGCTCGGCATTGAAATCTTCAGCAACCTGAGAAAGGCTTGCACTTCTGTCACGTTGAACGATTCTCTTCAGTCGTCGTTGTTTCCGTTCTTGCAGGATCTTCCTCCCGCCGCAGCGATGTCTAGATTTGATGTTTTACCGGATTCTTGATACGGTAGACTAGTGAAATGGTCGTGCCGGGAGATCCCGATTTCATCGCTACCTCGGAGATGCTGTGTCCCATCACTCGTGCTCTGATTATAGTACCACATTCAAACCCACTTAAAACTCGATAATGTGCCATTGTAGCAGGAGTAACCGATCCTACAACTGCGCCAGGCACTTGTTGTCCTATTTAGGCGTTGCCGACGGCAACGCCGTATTCTGTCAGTTTGAAAATCTCTGTATTTGAATATGCTCGCCTTTCACAATTTCTTTGGTGCTTCAGTGTATTAGGGAAGTTTTGGTGTTGTTCAATGCTTGTGGGATACGAAGTTGTCTTACGGTATTCAGCAAGTTGTTGGTTACGTTGACTGACTGTACTGTTGAGACTCCGTTGGAATCTGTGTTGCAGCTCCTCTCTTGAGTGCTGCTCTTCTCTCAGATGGTGGCATCATCTCTTTTAAGGGGAATATGAGTGTATGCAGGGCTGCACTCAATCATATTTTGCCACCATGCTAATGGATGTGCTCTGCGTGCCAGGTAAGGTCCCTGCCTCACCTTGGAGGGTTCTTTACCGTCAAGCGTCCCGTAGCCGCCACTACGTCTACGGGCACAATCAACACCATTATGGCGTGCGCAGGTTACAGTACAGCAGTCATGTGTCCACGGGAGACTGTGCATACCTTCTTCCACACAGGCATATTTAGGACGGCGATCCGTCCCCGCCAGTTACACTCTGGGCTCTGACCAGCCGACAGCCACTATAAGTCTTTGACAGGTATCTGATGCGTGCTGCTGCTGCTGCCAGCCAAGTCGTAATCTCGCCCTCGCGACGGCCTCTGTGTGATGCTGCACTTCCGTCATGCAGTTGCAAGGGCACTGCACGACTGGGTTCGCATGTGATAGATCAGAAGTGTACTGTCTCGTGGGACCATGGTGTAGTGAGAGCTTGTTTTTCATCAATGGACAGCCTAAGAGGTCCCAGGCTTTTGGATTTGTGTCGTTACTAATCCTTCCTGATGCATACCACTTCAATGTCTGTGTAACTGCACCTGATAGGCACTGTCAAGGACTGAAATTGTTGTTATCAAGCTGTGTGGATATTCGTTCTCAGAAGTTGTGCGTAGTTTGGCTATTTTAAGAGATAGTTGTTATTGAAAGTATGTATCTCAGTACTGCCGGTTACACCATTTAGTAAAGGACACTTCATTACCTTTGCATTCATCGCCTGCCAATGTGTACTGTGGTGTTCCACTACAGCACCCAACAGGTCCCACATGCCAGCCTTGAGCGCTGTCTCCAGGGGCTCGCTTGTAAGGCGCCTTGGAGAACTTGTGCTGCAACTGTCAAATGCAGACAGCGCCCACCGAGACGCCATGGTGCGCCAGGATGTTTACACTACACCGTTAGAACATATGCACTCGCTTTATAGCAGTTATGGAGACGATCTGCAATGCGAACACTGAAGAGTACATGCGTCTTCCTACGTGGACGCGAGCAGGCGTCTTCCTCAATTGCTACATTACATGCCCCATAATAGAGTGGCTTGCACTCCTAGACACTCAGTGACTCTTCTATTGACAAACAACCTGCAAATTAAATTGGGGACCCTACTATGCGATCACGATATTATTGCACGTGGCCTTCCGAACCGCACAACTACAGTGGTGATTAAGGAAAATGCATCACACTGTGAATGCTCTCAGGATACTTTGGACATTTACTATCAAGTAGTTCATCGTGACCTCGTGGATTATCACGGTAAGATCTCAGATAAGCTGATCGAGGTGCACTCACTGTTGGGTGCAATAATACTGAGGTCGACTCATACTGGGTCGCTGGTACAATGTCAGGCAAATAAAAGCGCCCCAGAGAACAAAGTCCAGGTTACAAAAAACAATACAGCAGAGGAAAAGAAAAACAGTACTAACCTGTCTACAGCAGATGTTGAAAGTGGCCACCATTCTTCTCTTGGCACTTTTGGGTCCTTGTCGGCAAGTTGCTGAAGGCGGATCGACGCTGGACTGCTGGAGTTGCTGTAATCTCATTAGAAATGTTCTGCAGCAGTTTTTAAAGATTGTGAGGGCGATTTCGGTACACCTTATACTGAGGGCTCCCTACATAAAGTGATCGCACATTCAAAGAGCAGGTGACATTGGTAGCCAGCTACGGCCGCAACCAGGCTGACCTCTGCTAACAATTCTGTCAGGTGTGAAGACTGTGCCGACCAGTTTCCAAAATTAGGCCGGCTCTATGGGTAGTTGCTCCATCCTGTTGGGAGTAGCTGTAGGTCTTTTCGTCTTCCATTGATGCGGCCAGAAATGAATTGAAAATGTCTGAGCGGCTTTTATCTTCCCCATCCTGCATATAAACCGAATACGCAAGAGGGCTCCATCGAAGGGAGCCGACACAAGCCCAGTATGTAGGAGAATTTCGGTAAAGTATGGTACTGGCGGAAGTGAAGCTGTGTGGACAGGTAGTGAGATATGCTTGGAGCACTGTTCGCGATGGACAAGGATCAGGGTTCGAGTTTGGGTCCGGTACACATTTTTAGAATATCATAAAGTTGCAAAACATTGCACACGCCATTGCGGATTGAGTTATCCAACCCGTAATCCAACAACTTTGATCTGGGTGTGGTGAAGGAGTGGGGATGGAGTGATATAATCAAAGAACACGATGGCGATAGGAGCGGTTTCTTCATTTGCCGAAACTGTAATTAACCAGCTGTTTCCAATAGTGATCTGTATCACCTTGCCTTGGACGATGGTATTTTTCCAGAAGGGGTTGTTTGTGTGACATTCGGAGACATTTGGTTCTACAGCTTGTAACACCGAAAATGCATGATGCATGGCACCTGCTACCGATATATAATTTTTTTTTATTTTATGTAAATATTTGTAATTTAGATGCTTTCTTTTAATAAGTAAGAACACTGATTCACTGTATGTGTACATTTAGGTAGAAGTCTGTTGACGTTTCATTGTATTTATCTGTGTTTTACTGTGAAACTTATAAGTTCTGGGAAAAAGCCAAGGGAATTGTTATTTGCATCGAGTGGCAACGATAATAGCAGTGCTTGTGCGTAGTGAAATCTTTGGGTTGTTGCGCACAGCGCGCGGAGAAAGCGGGGGACGGGTTCCAGCGCTTGTAATGTGCGGAAGTGTGGTGTTAATGCTCTCGCAGTAGAGAGTAGCATTTCGGCGGCATCATATACGCGCGCCGGCCAAATGACTAGAAGCAGGAGGAAGGACGGCGGACGGGCGGAAGAGGCTTTATTAATTACGATTGCCCGTCCCTGTAATTAGCCGTGGCCCCACTAGATGGTACCGTCTTCAACAACAGCAGCAGTGCCAGCAACACAGATTCGTCGTCGGCTCCGAGTTTCGTCGCACGCACAGCAATGAAGTAAGACTGTTCATTGATAGACAGTATTAACGGCTAACCCAGCAGCACAACTGAATGTGATTTGATTAATAAACTTTATTTAAATAATAATCAGTTAAATTCAGGGCGATTGTGTCCTCATTGCCCCCAGACATTGTTACCAAGCAGGGTCCTTGTTCCCTTTTTTCCTTATATGCTAACCGAAGTTTGAGAATCTATCACTGGAAAAAATTCAAATCTACAGAAAATGCACAAACTAAGAGTGCGGAAGTTTTATTTATTTTATATATAGCTTGGAGCACATGGCTGTTTGGTTTGGTACGTATTCTAGAATTAATTCTGTTCAAGTCAGTAAAAATAGACTCAGTTGCTCAGAAAATGATATGAAATCCAATTTGAAAATTAAGTAACTGCAAAGTAAAAACTGCTTGCCTTTCTGTAAATTTCTTTGATGACGTTATGTTGAGGTCTCTGATAGTCATTGTTCACATAACGAAATTCAGTACTAACATACAGTTTAAGTGGATATTTTCCCGTCATTACTCGATTGCCTTTTCAAAAGTTAATGACAAACTTAACACGAAAGTGACTTCTCAGTTTTCTTAATCATTACATACTCACTTAAAATAGGTGTCAAAAAACGTGACAACATTCAGTTGCCACTTCAGTGTTTAATAATAAATGTATTTCTTTCCCATCATCTTGTACTGGATTTTGGATGTAAATCGCCCTAGTGGGCCGGTGACCGTAATTATTTCCTTTCCGTTCATCAGTGTAACTTTTGGATTCTTGATCAGCGGTACCCCTTTTCTGTCCAGTGTTGTTCGTGAGTGAATGTATTTTTCCAAATTTTAGCCCTGTTCGGTGTAATTACTTTTTTATTTTTAGTAGAATTTTCTATCAGAAAGATCGGTTGTACGCTTTCCCCCTTCTTATCGGGAAAGATAACCTTATCCAATTAGAAAAATTCCGTCAGGTATACACGCGATCCACGGTCATATTTTATATCGCAATCAGGTTAGCTCGATAAGTAAGGGGTAGCTTCTCAATTGAAAGTGGACTATTTTGGTAGCTGACAGCTGCTGAGCTTCCACTTGATGTGGCTGTCTCATTGTGTAGCAAGCGGACAGTGCTGGCAGCGTCTGAACAGCAAGACCCGTCAGAGCAACTAATCTGTCAGAGAGAACAGTGTCCGCAGACCCGACCGCCTTTACGTTTCTCGGTGCGCAGACAGTACGGCCTCTTCCCGGCGGCCACTCGGACCCTCATCAATCAGGCACGGCCCGCGCTATTAGCGCTCAGTTTTCTGGCTCGCCAGCGCCGCCGCCGCTACCGGAGAGAGGAGCCCCACGGGCGACAGCGGCGTCGGCGTCGGCGTCGGAGGCGGCGTCGGCGTCGCGGCTGTACGAGTAACGAGGCGCAGCCGGGAGCTGGCGGCTCCTCATTACTGGCTGTGGGGGCGGCGACGCACCGGACAAAGGGAATCCCTGAGCCGCCGACGCCCCGACCGCCGCCGCCCCCGCTCCGCCCCCCGCCGATAACAAGGCCGGCGCTTGCCAGCCCACCGCACCGCCTGCCGGCGCGGTATAAACGTCGTTACTGGGCGGCGCGCCGTCTTAGGCGTGGCAATACGTCCCGCGTTTGGCGGAGCGCGAACTAGGCGCAGCGCAAAGCCTCTTAGGCTGCCTACCGTGTCAGGAGCTGGAGCACACGCGAACCAGACGTAGGCTATCGCGTGCCGTACGGAGAAAACTATTCTTGCCGCAAAATATATTCCTCAAGGGAAGACGTGTACTTTCATAAACACGAGAGGGAAACCTTTGAGCAGGCTCAAAGATGACAAAATACGAGTGGAGAAGGAAACACTTGAGCAGGCTCAGACATGACAAATTACGAGTGGAGAAAGGAACCCTTGAGCAGGCTCAGACATGACGTTCATATCAACGAAATTTTGTGTTTGTCATGTTGGTGCAGGCTGAAGACATATTTTATACAGCGCCATCTCTTTGGTGTCAGTAAAATCGCAATATTTACACATAATTCTTGCTTCGGCAATAGAGACGTTTTAGATTTCCTAATTTGAATCTATACATAACACACTTGTTACAAAACATTTTGTAGCTGAGATTGCATAAATTGTTTTTAGTTTTTACAACCGCTTTCGACAGATGCAGCTGTTATCTGCTGGTTTGTGGCGTAATGGATGTAAACAGATAATATCTCGTCTCATGATTTACGCCTTACCCTAAGCAATACCAATGCATATTCCAAAACGCACATTAACACGTGTGTGTGTGTGTGTGGGGGGGGGGGCTTTTCCGCCCACCCTAACATAAATTAAAGGAAATAAAATTCGTTACTTGCTGTTGAGTTATTTTGACAGCTTACTGGCCGGCCAGTGTGGCCGAGCGGTTCTAGGCGCTTCAGTCTGGAACCGCGCGACCACTACGGTCGCAGGTTCGAATCCTGCCTCAGGCATGCATGTGTGTGATGTCCTTAGGTTAGTTAGGTTTAAGTAGTTCTAAGTTCTAGGGGACTGATGACCTGAGACGTTGAGTCCCATAGTGCTCAGAGCCATTTGAACCATTTAACAGCTTACTTTTTAAAGAAGTGCTGATGTAATTAGGGTCTAGAAGCAGACAGCAGCTTTTAATACACTATTAGCAATATCAACTCGTTTTCAATCACGTCTACCACCGACGTTCTGACCAACACAAAAAAATTATAATAAATTGTAAATTATTGTAGTCTTTTACTCTCAATATACTTTTTAAAGATATACCGATACGTAAGTAAGGCCGTGATCCTGGGAATACTGAATACGATCTTCGATGGGAAAAGTCACATCTACTGGAAATCAAATTTATGGATTAATTTTAACTAACAAGTTTAAAACATACTTGGAATGTAGTAGACCAGTTCATAAAAACAAAATATCTTCTTAAAATTTTAAAATGTAAAGACTCTAGGGAGATCACAATAATTACAAAAGTTGGGCACGAAGTAGGAACCTCCACCCTCCCTCCCCCTCCATCACCCTTGATGTTGTAAGGGTTAATATTCGAGAGAAAATTTTTTTTGTTTGAAATTACAAGAAACAGGAATGGAATCTGTACATTTACACATTTTTCAGTAATTTTTTGCTACAGGACGTGTTCATTGTGATTTTGAATCTCATGCTACGTTGTCATTATGGTGGACAAAATGTGCAACATTGTACAAAGGTTTTTAAAAAATAAAACATTTACAATCAAAACGCACGTTATGCACATGGCCATGTCTGTATATGCAGCGCTCACAGATGACTTTGAAGTCTTCAGAATCACAATATGCGGTAAAATGCACATTTACACATCAGTTTACGTTTGTATAACATGTTCTATATATTGATGATCCACCTTAGACGAGGTATATGGTGCAGCTAGATGGCAGCGTGTCATAGATAAAATGTGAACAGCGTGTACAGCTAATGATGGCTCCTTCACAAGTATCATAAAATTAGAGCGTGAATTATTCTCTTTTTGGATTTCAAAATCACAGTCTTTTTAATGGTCCAGAAACATCGTAAGTATTACAAAACTGTACCGTCTTCGTACATTTTTCCCAAATATAGCGTTACAAATCGTGATAGGACATACATTCCATGTGTATTCATTGTGGTACAGACCAGTAGATGACAGGTTCTCGAAAATCAAGAAAACTTTATCCGACCCTGGCTATGGAAAGCCTTATACAAAGTAAAGTAGATCGTTCTATCTAATTTCTCAACATAAGATTCCAACATAAAGCACTATGCGACTCGAAAGCGATGAACCACGAATGAATTATATCAATGCGACGAAAATCGGTAGATGTGTTGTGCACGTACATACAAACAAATGTTCACAATTTCCGAAAAAACTGGATGATCTGTTCAAGAGAAAAAGCTTCAGAAATTGAGCAAGTCAGTAACGCGTTGGTCCACCTTCGGCCCATATGCAGACAGTTATTCCGTTTGGCATTGATTAACACAGTTATTGGATGTCCTCCTGAGGGATATCATACCAGATTCCGAGCGACTGGCGCGTCAGATCGTCAAAAACCCGACCTTGTGAGATAGCCCCACACATAATGCTCCAATTCAAAATTGCTGAGAGATCTAGCTACCTTGGTGGCCAAGATAGGCTTTCAGAAGCACAAAGATAAACAGTAGAAACTCTCGCCTTGTGCGGGCGGACATTATATTGCTGAAATGTAAGCCCAAGTAGGCTGGTCATGAAAGGCAACATAACGGGACGTGAATTATTGTCAACGTAGCGATGTGCTGTAAGGGTTCTAAGGATGAAATCCAAAGTGGTCCAGATATTAAACGAAATGGAGGCCCGAAATCGCTCCTGGCTGTTGCATCGCACGGCGGGCGACCTTCGGGTTGGTAACCGACCACTGTACGGTGCGTCTCCAAGCAGGTATTCGCCAGTGATCGGGGCTAAATCTGAAGCGGAATTTATCACTCAAGACAATCATACTCCAGTTACTGAGATTCCAGGCCCAATGTCCCCGACAACACTGTAAATGGGCTTGTCGGTGTACAGAGTGCGGAAGTGGCGCAGTGAGCTCAGTCCTCTTTTCGTGAGCCGCCAATTAACTGAATCACCGGTTAGTCGCCGGGTTCGGGATAACGATAATCTGAAGCTCTGAGTACCTCTCTGACGATTGCTCGGTCTTCACGTTCTGTTGTCTCTCTAAGTCCACAGCTTCCTTCTCGACGTTGTTTTCGGTTTTAGATCATACATTCCTACCAAAATTGTAGAATAACGACAACGCTCCTATTCAAATGTCGACCGATTCGTCGATAACTGCAACCGGCTTCTTTGGGCCCAACCAAACGCTCTGCCTCAAGTGCTAAGATCTCCGTATATTGTTGACCCTCCGAGCTGAGTACACGGAGTGAAATTCGCAAAAAGTTTATGATCTGCTCCCGACGTGTTCCCCTATTTACTATCTTTGCGAGCTGTGCGGTGAAATCAAGCTGCAGTGGTGTCACACATATATTCATCAGCCTCCAAAGTTTACAGGTTTACATTTTCCTCGATACCTCTACGAATACCAATTTATTACCAATTTTTGTAACTCCTACATGCGGCGTCGTGGTTTTCTTTGAACACATTTATTTATTATAAGTGTTTCTAAAAATGTTTACGAGGTTCAGCTGTCAAAAATGTTCGATCTAATACTAAGAAGTGAAATAATCTCCGTGTATCGAACTGGTGGCCGGCTAGGTATTATCTTTGTATCTGAACTCTGGACTATTACCGATGTGGCGCAGTAGTTAGCACAGTGGACTTACATTCGGGAGGTAGACAAATAAGACCCATCCGGCCATTCAGAATTAGGTTTTCCGTGATTTCCCTACATCGCTCCATCCGATGCCGGGACTGCTCCTTTGAAAAAAAGAGGACAGCCGATTTCCTTCCCCATCCTTTCGTGATCCGAGCTTGTACTCCGGCTCTAATGATCTCGCAGTCGATGGGACGTTCCAACTTTATTCTTCCTTCCTTTTTCATCGTTACTATTGGAATAAAAAGAGGCAGTGAAAGGCAACATAACTGCCCACAGTACGGTTTCGACCATAAATTCACGATTTTGCGTCACCCCTAGACGATAAACGGTCCAGAACTAGATCTGTACAGGATCAATATGGTCTTGTGATTTTTGAAATAATTACTGAACACAAAGCTTTTTTTGTTCTATAACACATTCATCACTTACCTCCACATAATTTTCCAACAAGTCTTGCATTACTTAAAAAGATTGAAGCAGTGTCTCATGTGTCAGGGCAAAGGACAACAAAAGCGTCTTTTGGGTACGTGAAATGCAGTATGCTGTGTACGCATGCCTGGAAATGTTCAGAAGACAAGAAAGTGTTGTGCGTGCTACTGCAGTGTCTTATTTTATGCTTCCTTTGACACTCTCGTGTGTTTATTTGCACGCAATTATTTTTATTGAAAACATATTCTGCCTTTTATTGATGACTGATTTTAGTACTGAAGCAGCAGGGTGAAACTTGTCTTTCGCTTTTTCGTTTAACTGATAATTGTTCTTGGGCTACTCCTCAGTTTGGTTCTTTGTCACAGAAAAATGAGTTGCCTGATAAGGAGAAGGGGTGACCCTGGTAGTTCCAAAATCGGATATTTTAGAAAAAATCAATTTCGTGTATCTTACTTCTGCAAACTTAATTACCTAATGTATGTATGCTGTTTACTCATTTTCCTTCACTCACTGGGCTCTTCCTTCTTAAATAATACTACTCAGTTCTCGTGACGAGTCATGGACTGTAAGACCGGTAAGGGGAAACAGAGCGAGCCGATCTGTTCGGTTACGTACTACCCAATATTGAACACATCAATTGTTCTCATTGAAAGGAAGATTGCAGTCGCATCAGGTACCACTCACGTTCAGTTCCTTTACGACAGAGTATACTCCTTCTTCGGGTGTTACTCGCATACAGTAAGTACTTGAATGTAAACTACCACCTGTCGAAACATCTTTAAAGGCTTTCTTCTACGTTTTATGGATGTATAGATAACAGCGTGTCGAAGCCCCTACTGCCTTTGCAGGAATTGATTATTTATTGAGCAAAGTACCAGTTCTGACTCAGGAGCTGAGAAACATTTCAAAATTACAAGCTTTCTATCTACTATGTCGGCAACTACAAAAATATACTGTAAAATAGTCGAAATATCATTGGCGAAGAGAAACAAGGCATCTTTTCCGAAACAGACATAAGCCTAGAAATATTTATGTTTACAGTTCCGTGCCTCAATCGGTAGAAACGGAACCTTAATAGGGTCGCCTGTTGTCCGTCCGTCTGTCTGCCCGACTCTTAAAAATCCTTGTCCTCGGGAATGGGTAGACGTATCAAGCTCAAAATTTGTGTGACATATTAAGGCTCACCTCCCTTCGTGGTGTATAAAACTGAAGCTTCTAACTCAATGCAGCCAAAGATACGGCCATTTAGGTCTCACGTTTTGTTACTCGCAGTCATCAAAAAGCTAAATGGTACTTCTCGCCGATCTATAATGATGAAATTTTGCAAGACGTAGAGCTTCACAGTACAAGTAAAGGCAAAATATCCTAGAATTATTAATTTAAAACACATCATACGGAAAAATGTGTCTTTTTTCATTTGTTACCCGACGTCAAACTTGAAATGTTTGTTTCACTTATAACTTGAAACCTCACGTCAAAGTGCAGTAATCGCTGGTGATGGATAAATTCCGAAACGCGCCTAAGTTTTTACTTTTATCACTGTCATATAATCAGCCTGAATGGAGAGCTTTGATGCACCCCCCTCCCCCCCCCCCACGAATTTCTATCTTATGCCAACCTCGGAATAGCTATTGGAACCTACGTCCTCAACTATTTGCTAGATGTTTCCAAATCTCTGTCTTCCTCTACAGTTTTTGCCCTCATGTCTGTATAGATATCCTATCATCCTGTCCATTCCCTTGTTAGTACTTTCCACATATTCATTTCCTCTCCGATCTCGCGCAGGACCGTATCATTCCTTATCTTCTCAGTCCACCTGATTTTCAACATTCGTCTGTAGCACCAAACCTCAAACTCTTAGATTCTCTTGTGTTCCGGATTTCCTACAGTCCATATTTCAGTACGATACAATGCTGTGCTCCAAACCTATATTCTCAGAAATTTCTTCCTCAAATTAACGCCTAGGTTTGATACTAGTAGACCTCTCGTGGCCAGGAATGCCCCTAATGCCAGTGCTAGTCTGCTTTTGATGCCTCCTTACTTCTTCCGCCATTGGTTGTTTTGCTGCCTACGTAAAAGAATTCTTTAACTTCATCTCTATCGTGACCATCAACTCTGATGTTAAGTTCCTCTCTGTTCTCATTTATGTTACCTCTCGTCACTTTCGTCTTTCTTCGATTTACTCTCAATCCATAGTCTGTGCTCATTACACTGTTCGTTCCATTCAGTTGATCATGTAATTCTTCTTCTTGAATTTCATTCAGGATAGCAATGCCATCAACGAATCGTGTCATTGATATACCTTCACGCTGAATTTTGCTTCCACTCATAAGCTATTCTTGTATTTCCATAAATGCTTCTTCGATGTACCGATTGAACATTAGGGGTGAAAGACTAATAACTTGTCTTGCACCTTAATCCGAGCACTTCGTTCTTTGTCTTCCACTCTTATTATTCCCTCTTGGCCCTTGTACATATTGTATGTTACCCGTCTTTCCCTCCAGCTTACTCCTATGTTTCTCAGAATTACAAACATCTTGCATCATTTTGCATTGTCGAATGCCGTTTCGAGGTCGACAAATCCTCTGAAAGTGTCTTGCTTTTTCCTTGGTCAGAGCTGGTAATCAGATTGTGCAGTAATTCTCGCACCTGTCAGTTCTTGCAGTCTTTTGTGGATGGTATTTTTCCAGAAGTCAGATGGTATGTTACCACACTGATACATTCTGCACACCAACGTGAGTAGTCGTTTTGCCTTCAGCTCCCTCAATAACTTTAGAAATTCTGATGGAAAGTTATCTATCCCTTGTGCATTACTTCTTCTTAAGTCCTCCAAATCTCAAACTCTTTTCTAACACTTGATCCCCTATCTTCTCTAAATCGACTCCTGTTTCTTTCCTACTTATGTGATTGCTCTTTTTAGAGATGTGCGTTCCTCTTGAACTGTACTGCCTAATGAGCTGTTCTTTATTGCTTTATCTGTATCCTTAGAGAACTTCATGTCTATCTTGTAATGCCTCAGCAAATCTGTATTCAACTTCGTTGCGTATTGATTCCTCCTGACTAACTCTTCAACTTCAAATAATTACTATTAAAAACAGTCTTGATCACGATTTATTTAACAAGGTGACCGGTTTCGACCACTACTGTGGTCATCTTCAGACCACTGAGTAGGAACCTCTCCAACAGAAAGAGGTTCCTACTCAATGGTCTGAAGATGACCACAGTAGTGGTCGAAACCGGTCACCTTGTTAAATAAATCGTGATCAAGACTATTTTTAATAGTAATTATTTATAAGACATTGATCACTGCTGTTCCCGTAATGCATTCAAAAGTAATTCTTAAACTTCAGTCTACTCCTCATCGGTACTACATTGTGATCTGAGTCTACATCTGCTCCTGGGTACTCCTTACAATCCAACATCTGATTTCGGAAACTCTGCGTGACCATGATAAAATCTAACTGAAATCTTTTCGTATCACACGGCTTTTAACAAGTATACCTCCCTATCTTTTGATTCTTGAACAGAATCTTCGCTATTAGTAGCTGAAGTTATTACAGAACTCAATTACTGTCTCTTCTCTGTCATTCCCTGCCCCAAACCCATGTTCTCCTCTAACCTTTTCTTCTACTTCTTCCTCTACAACTGCATTCGAGTCCCCCAAGACTATTAGATTTTCGTCTCCCTTTACATACTGATTTTCTCGTTCTATTGGAGAATTAATGATTGTAAAATAATGGTTACCTGCCACCTGCAAGACATTATGTCGCATTATATTATCGATATTTAAACTTTCTCAGAAATCTCGTAATCCTTGAAACAATATCTCGCCAGTATCAGTGTCGATAACAGGCAAATACGGTCGTACATTCTCGATTTCCGGAATAGATGAATTATCTATATACATAATTAAGTTTGTACGGAAACTTGAGTGCGCGTGTCCTAGTCGTACCTCGCCATTTTTTGGAAGTAGTTGCTATATGTCCTGGTGAAGAACCATGTCATGACATGTCGTCTATCACGCAAGGTGGGGGAGGAAATATATTTAGTGCTTCAAAATAATGCTCCTTAATGAATTTTGATTATCAGTACAAGAGGAGAAACGAAAAAAAACTGTGTGTCTCAGTTTGGATCTACACCAAATGATCAACATTATCCGTACCTTACTTGTAGGCATTAAGGTGTGGTGTTTATCTTCTTGGCCTTTAGGATGGCTTGACCTCTCCTGCGGACACTTTCTGTGAGGCGTCTGGTTATGGAGGAGTGGTAGCCCATTCTACCTCAAGAGCCAAAACTAGAGGAGATACTGATATTATACGCTGCGGTCTGGGCGTTCCATTGGATTAGGGTAGGGACTCAGAGCAGGCCAGTCCATTTGAGGAATATTGTTCTCCACAAACGATTACTTCACGGATGTTACTTTATGATAAGTTGCTTTGTCATGCTGATACAGTCATCGTCTCAGAATGTTGTAAAATATTTCCACATGCTTCTGCGTTTAGCGTTTTCTAATGACGAGAAATAACCACATAATATAACAACATGGAAACCCGAGCGTGTTTGCAACAACACAAGTGAAGAAATTAAACGTTTACTTTGATACTGAGAACAAGCTTTTTTATCACCTACTAACCTGTCACATATTCTGTCTTTCGTTCAGTAAAACATTGTTTCAGGATTCCCTCGAAATTATGACCGTATTACCATGTTTGTGAGACAAATCTCTGTAAACTCTGCTGAGCTGAGAAAAAGGCGCAAATTTCATCATGGTAACAAGAGAAGTCGACACACAACTGCACGCTTTAGTACGGGTACGAGTCGACGAGTAGGAAGCGACGCCAGCGTTGGAAGGAAAGTGTCCATTAAGTCACTGACGTAAGAGTAGCGTCTTGATTCCTAAAGTATACAGCCCTCGAAATCAGACTCCCATTCTCTCTGTTACTGATCTCTATGTTATCTCTGATCTCTCCTGTATGGTATCTCACTTCTGCTACGAATAGCTTGAGAGGTACCTGTTTACTCAGCACTTTTGTTTCCTCACCATATATTTGGCTGCTACGTGGATCACAATACTTGCATTTAGTATACTCTCAGAGAACTTGATACAATCAGATTTGGTCTATCGGTACAAGCTCTTCAGCAACCTGCTTGCTTGATCATTGTGACAAACTTAAGCCCTTGGGGTGAGACGGTTTACTCGTGACCAATAGTATTAGTTAACAATAATTAGGCGTTTGGTCCTTCTCGTTTGAGAGTAACATGCCTTTGTTGTTGGTTACTTGTTGTTCGACCTTGGGATGAGGAATTCGAGGAGGCAGTTTGTGACGTTGAGTGGACACTACAAATCAAAAGGAATCAGGTGAGACAAACTCACCTCACGAAGGTTAGTTTAGCATGGGGAGGTTTGTCTGGGAATTTTCACATGTATTTCTTCGTGGGTAGATATCCGACTGCTCGCTTCCACGAAGTAATAGGCGCACGGTTGCTATTACGAACTGAGTGGAAGTTGGTTTTTGTATCACTTATTACTTTATTTCATTTCGTGCTGTTATGAATCCATATATTTCATCTCTCCTCAAGTTTAAAGATTAGCTTTCCAAGGTATCAGAATAAGATGCACAGTAGACATTTGTAGCTGCTTCTGTAAGAGGTAGTCAAATGGAAAAGCTATTTATTACGTCACCATAACAGCAAATATTTTTGTCGCTTCCTTCGACAATACGCTCAGTGCCTTCAGAGAAAAATGTTTGCAGTTTTCTACGGAACCATGATTGTACCCAGCCATTCACGTCTTCGAGCGAAGCCAATGGACGACAACGAAGGTCTTTCTTTAGAGCTCGAAATATGTAGATACCGCTTCTGAAGAGATTAGAAATGTATAAACCATGTGTAAGCTCTTTCCAACAAAACGTCTGGTGCGCACTCGAAACAATGTTGGCAACATGTGGGCACATAGTTTTCATTTGACGTTTCCTTGTAAATACATATCTTGGAACTGTAGGTTGGAATATCACCCCTTTTTTTAATACTACGTGTTTTGAATGGTTTGATTCGGCCGGCCACAAATTCCTCTCCTGTGCCTCCATATATCATGTATGCTAGCAGCAAGACACAATCAGTGCCTTCACTGCGCGAGAGCAATGGAAATACTATCGAAGACTATGTTGCCAAAGCTAAGTTACTCAACACAGCCTTCCGAAACGCGTTCACAAAAGAAGACGAAGCAAATATTCCAGAATTCTAATCAAGAACAGCTACCAACATGAGTAACGTAGAAGTAGATATCATTGGAGTAGTGAAGCAACTTAAATCACTTAATTAAAGCAAGTCTTCTGGTCCTGACTGTATAGCAATTAGGTTCCTTTCTGGGTATGCTGATGCATTAGCTCCATACTCAACAATCATATACAACCGTTCGCTCGACGAAAGAACCATACCCAAAGGCTGGAAAGCTGCACAGACCACACCAATATTCAAGATAGATGGTAGGAGTAATTAAATTATATGCAGGCCAATATCATTAACGTCGATATGCAGCAGGATTCTGGAACAGATATTGTGTTCGAACATTGTGAATTACCTGAAAGGAAATGGTCTATTGACACACAGTAAACATAGCTTTAGAGAACATCGTTCTTGCGTAACACAACTGGCTCTTTATTCGCTTGAAGTGTTGAGCGCTATTGAAAAGGGATTTCATATCGATTCCTTATTTCTCGATTTACGGAAGGCTTTTGACACTGTACCATAGAAGCAGCTTGTGGTGAAATTGCGTGCTTACGGAATATCATGTCAGTTATGTGACTGGATTTAGCGATTTCCTGTCAGAGAGGTCACAGTTCGTAGTAACTGACGGAAAGTCATCGAGCAAAACAGAAGTGATTTCTGGTGTTCCCCAACAGGAATTTCGCTGTTCCTTATCTATATAAACGATTTGGGTGACAATTTGCAGTTAAGACTGTCATTTATAGACTAGTAAAGTTATCAGAAGACCAAAACATATTGCTAAACGATTTAGAAAAAGTATATGTACGGTGCGAAAATGGGCAATTGGCCATAAATAACAAAATTGTGGGGTCATCCACATGAGTGCTAAAAGGAATCCGTTAAACTTCGGTTACACGATAAATCAGTCAAATTTAAAGGCCGTAAATTGAACTAAATACCGAGGAATTACAATTACGAACAACTTAAATTGGAAGGAACACATAGAAAATGTTGTGGGGGATGGCTAACCAAAGACTGCGTCTTATTGGCAGGACACTTAGAAAATGTAATAGATCTATTAAGGAGACTGCCTACACTACGCTTGTCCGTCCTCTTTTGGAATACTGCTGTGCGTTCTGGGATCCTTACCAGATAGGACTGACACAGTACATCGAAAAAGTTCAAAAAGGCGCATCACGTTTTGTATTGTCACGAAATAGGGGGGAGAGTGTCACTGAAATGATACATGATTTGGAGTGGACATTATTAAAACTAATGCGTTTTTCTCACGAATTGTGAACGTGGTTCGATGAGCCCTCTGCCAGGCACTTAGATGTGATTTGCGGAGTTTCCATATAGATGTAGATGCAGACGCCAACCTCTTCGTCTCAGAGTAGCACTTACAAGCTGCTCAGTTATTTGCTGGATGTATTTCAGAATCTGTCTTCTTCTACAGTTCTAACCTCTGAAGTTCCCTCTAGTACCGTGTTATTCTTTGTCACCTGTTCCTTTCTATGCCGATCCTGAGGAGAACGTTCTCATTTCTGCTAATTTTTATTACTTTTGTCTCTTTCCGGTTACTCTCAAAAAATGGCTCTGAGCACTATGGGACTAAACATCTGTGGCCATCAGTCCCCTAGAACTTAGAACTACTTAAACCTAACTAACCTAAGGACATCACACACATCCATGCCCGAGGCAGGATTCGAACCTGGGACCGTAGCGGTCTCGCGGTTCCAGACTGCAGCGCCTAGAACCGCACGGCCACTTCGGCCGGCCCAGCGTGAATTAACATTTGGTTCCCACTTCACCCAACGATTTTAGAAATTCGGATGTAATGCTCTCTGTCCCTTCTGCCTTACTGCATGGTTCAAATGGTTCAAATGGCTCTGAGCACTATGGGACTTAACAACTGAGGTCATCAGTCCCCTAGAATTTAGAGCTAGTTGAACCTAACTAACCTAAGGACATCACACACATCCATGCCCGAGGCAGCATTCCAACCTGCGACCGCTGCAGCAATGCGGTTCCGGACTGAAGCGCCAGAACTGCTCGGTCACAGTGGCCGGCTGCCTTATTCGATTGAAGTATTCCAGAGCTCTTGTAAATTTTGAATCTAATGCTGCATCCCCTATGAGCTCCTTATCAACTCATATTTCTTGATCTATCATGTCATCAGAGAATTTCTCCCCCTCATAGAGGTCTTCAGCCTACTCTTTCCACCTAGCCACTTTTTCCTCTGAGTTTAAAAGTGGATTTCCCATTACACTCTTAAGATCACCCTTGCTTTTAATTTCACCAAAAGATATTTTGACTTTCCTACATGCTGAGAAAGTCCTTCCAGCGATATTTCTTACTGCGATTTCCTTACATCTTTCCTGCAGCCATTTAGTCTGGGCTGCCCTGATATTCCTATTTATTTCATTCTTAAGTGATTTAATCATGGGGTATGTGAGCGCGGTTATAGGGAAAGGAATAGAAGAAACGATTATGGGAGGTTATCGGCTTGGCAACAGGATTGAGAGAGGAAAAGTAATGAGTTTTGCAACAAATTTCGTATGGGAATAGGGAATAATCTGTACAAGAATCACATAGGGAGGAAGTGTATTTCATAAAGAAACGGAGACACCGGAAGATTCCAGCTCGATTACATTCAAACAGAGCATCCGAAATTTGATAGTGGATTGTAATGTGTATCCAGGGGCAGATATAAACTCAAAAAACAATTTAGCCGTGCGGGATTAGCCGAGCGGTCTCAGGCGCTGGAGTCATGGACTGTGCGGCTGGTCCCGGAGGAGGCTTGAGTCCTCCCTCGGGCATGGGTGTGTGTGTTTGTCCTTAGGATAATTTAGGTTAAGTAGTGTGTACGCTTAGGGACTGATGGCCTTAGCAGTTAAGTTCCATAAGATTTCACACACAAAAAAAATTAAAAATTATGAAGAGTCGACTGAAGGTTAAGAGAATCCTGCGAAAGAATTGGGAGAGTGGTGTAATGAGGGATGAGAAGACGTGCTTGAAGATCGTTAAGGATGTGGACACTGTGGGAAAAGCAGGCAGCTTATTCCAAGAGGAGTGGACATCTCTAAAGGCGCAGTGATAGGGGTTGGCCAGACTAACATAAGTGAAAAGTAGGTAAATGTGAAGAAAGCTTTGTCAACAGATGAAGTACTTCAGTTGATGACGAAAGAAGGAACTATAAAAACGTTCAGGGATGGACAGGAATGTATCATTATAACTCCCTTAGAAATGAAATAAATGAAAAATACCGCCGGCCGCGGTGGTCTAGCGGTTCTAGGCGCTCAGTCCGGAACCGCGCGACTGCTGCGGTCGAAGGTTCGAATCCTGCCTCGGGCAAGGATGTATGTGTGATGTCCTTAGGTTAGTTAGGTTTAAGTAGTTCTAAGTTCTAGGGGACTGATGACCACAGATGTTAAGTCCCGTAGTGCCCAGAGCTATTTTGAAAAATACCCGGTAGCCTAGGCGAAATGGCTGCAGGGGATATGAGAAGACAACAAACAAAAAATGATCGTCAGATGGCCTGACTCGGCATACATAGGCCTGTCAAAATCACGTTAGTTGAAATTAAGAGGAAGGGTGGTAACATTAAGAGTGCAATAGAAATTCCGCTGTTAAACGCAACGAGAGAGTGGATAGGTGAAAGGAGTACATCGGAAACCTCTGTGAGGGAAGGTTTGTCTGATAACGTGTTAGAGGAAGAAAGCGTAGTCAGTAGGGAAGACATAGCAGATCCAGCAGTAGAGTCATAATTTAAAAGATCTCCGGAAGGCTTGAGTTCAAATCAGCTAGAAGGGATAGGTAACAGTCAATTGGAATTTGTGGGGAGTGACAACCAGACGACTACTGATGTTGGTGTTCAAAATCGAGACTAATTCAAAAGACAGCAACGGTAGACAAGTGTAAAAAGTATCGCACAAGCAGCTTGATAGCTCATGCATCCAAGCTGTTGTCAGGAATGATATACAGATAAGTGGAAAAGAAAACTGTGAATGTGTTAGGCAACGATCATTTTGGCTTTAGGAGAGTGAGGCAGTTTTCACGTAGCACTTGACAATGGAAGCAGGACTGAAAATAAATCAAGACATGCTCATAGCATTCATGGATCTGGGAAAGCATTCGACAGTGGAAAATGGTGCAAGAAGTTAAAAATTCTGAGAAAAATAGGAGTAAGCTATAGTGAATGCCGGTTTGTATAATATGTATAGGAACCAAGAGGGAACAATAAGATTGGACAACCGAAAACTTAATTAAAAATGTATAAGAATGCTGCCTTTCACTCCTACTCTTCAGTCTATATACCGAGGAATCAATGAGGAAAGAGAAGAAACGTTTAACAGTGGGATTAAAATTTAGTGGAAAGGATGACAATGAATGCTTCGCTGATGACACTCATATCCGTAGTGAACGGTAAGAAGAAATACAGGATCTGTTCGATGGAATGAAAATTGTAGTGAGTACACAACATGTACTGAGAGTATATCAGAAAAAGACAAAGGTAATGAGAGCCGGCCGGTGTGGCCAAGCGATTCTAAGCGCTTCAGTCTGGAACCGCGTGACCGCTACGGTCGCAGGTTCAAATCGTGCCTCGGGAATGGATGTGTGTGATGTCCTTAGGTTAGTTAGGTTGAAGTAGTTCTAAGTTCCAGGGAACTGTTGACCTCAGAAGTTAAGTCCCATAGTGCTCAGAGCCATTTGAATCAAAGGTAATGAGATGTAACAGAAAATATTAAAATCACGGATGAAAATCAATTAATGTGATGCCTTGGAAACATGTCGGACAAAGCAAGGAGGACACAAAGAGCTGACTACCACAGGCAGAGAGGGCATTTCTTACGTAACTATGCTTGAGAATGAGATTTTCTCCCTGCAGCGGAGTGCGCGCTGATATGAAACTTCCTGGCAGATTAAAACTGTGTGCCGGACCGAGACTCGGACTTGCCTTCCACAAAGGTCCCGAGTTCGTGTCTTGGTCCAGTACACAGTTTTAATCTGCGAGGAAGTTTCATAACTATGCTTGTATCAAACATTGGCCTTAATTTTAGGATGATGTTTTTGATAATGTACGTTTGGAACCCAGTAATGTGTGGTACTGAATCATAGATATTGGGAGTCTCTTTTACAGAGTGGTAACGTGTTTTTCTACCATTCGGAGGGCCTGGGTTCGATTCTTGGGTTGTAGATTTTCTCCGCTAGTGGACAGGGTGTTGTGGTTGTCGTCAGCATCATTCATCATCACCGATACGCAAGTCGCCCATTGTGGTGTCATCTTGCAACTCGGCGGTCAAACTTCCCCAAACTTCCCTCCCGGTCAACAACGCCACAAGACCAGTTTTACTTTTGTATGGATATTGGGAAATCTGGCAAAGGAGAGAATAGAAGAGTTTTAGTGCTAGTGCTAGTGCTAGAGAAGAATTTTTTACGTCAGGTAGAGCGATAAGGTAAGGAATAGGCGATGAACAGAGATTTGAATATACCCAACAAATAATGGGAGACAAATAGTGCAAGTGCTACTCCGAATGATAAGATTAGCGCAGGAGAGGAAGTCTGAGCGGACTACATTAGACCAGTCGGAAGACTGATGACTCACAAAAAAGTAATAGTCCAACCTACAATTCCAAGATAAAGATTTATAAAGGCAGTAAAATAAAAACAATCTGGCCTACATGTTGCCAAGATTATTTCGAGTACGCTGCAGAAGATTTGTTAGGAAAAACTCACACATCCTCTGCTGGAAATCCAGGACGACGCGACGCCATGGATTATCTTCATTAAAAACGATTCCCAACAATTAGTATTAAAATGATATTTAGTAAACGTGAAGATATATTCACTTTAAATGATAATTACTCTTATGAAATGTCCAGCACATTTAGAAGTATGAAATAATTCCAAGTCCTCTACAATATTAACCCCTTAGCTTACAATGTCGTGTGAGAGACGTAGTCTGCCGATCTGGCCAAACATGACTTAGACGTATGAGAGATGTGCGTGGTACGTTTACCGCGCCGAACAGGCGCATGTCGTGTGAGAGACGTCGTTGGTCAGCCGCGCCAAATGTAAACAGAATGTCTCTGACACGTTGCGGAGCTGATCGAGCACACGCGGCATACACGAAGTGTTCTTCGCCGCATTCGGATCTACCGAAATTACAAAAATACTTTCACAATGTTCCCGACGTGTAGCAAACGTGTTCACGAGGAGAGGGAGACATGTGGTGGCATAGCCGACAATGATTTTGCAGGATATTTCGGCAGCGGCAGTGCCAGTGGTAGCGACGTTTTACCTCCTGTACGAAAACGGTGAAAGTGGCTGGTGATTGAAGATGATACTGGCGAAGAAGAGCAAACCTAGCAGCAAAAGTCAGAGTCGTGGATGTGGCAAAAGGAAGACAATGAATCAACAATCTGGACGTACACGAAATTGCCCGGAATAAAGGAAGCACCTTTACAGCACATGAGTACAAGCATAAGAGAATTAGACGTTTTCTATGTAATATTTAACTGAGACGAATAGATATGCACAAGACGTACTCAACAATGAACAATGAACAGACGAGACGAAAAATAGACCAAAAGTGGTCTCATATCGGCTGTAATGAAATAAAAATATACATTGCGCTATGTATAATCATGGCTGAAGTAAGGAAACCGTCGATTCAGGTGTATTGGTCTAGGAGGGCCGTTATAGAAACGCCAATATTTAGGAAGAAGATGCCATTCAGGAGATTTCTGCACATAAGTAGATTTCTGCATCTAGCGAATAACGGTTTAGCCAGCAACACAGATAAGCTGTACAAACTAAGACCAGTTATAGATATGTTCAATCAAAAATTTAAGGAAGTGTACACAATGCAAGAGAATATTGCCATTGATGAATCATTAATGAAATTTAAGGGGCGCTTATCCTACAAACAATTTAACCCATCAAAAAGGGCGAGATTTGGTGTTAAAATTTATAAAATGTGTAAGTTCAGGATACTGCTACGATTTTAAGATATACGTGGTTAGTGACAAACTTGATGCTAATGGTAGTGCCTCTGAAAGAGTAGTTCTAGAACTATTACAGTCGGTATTACACAAAGGGCATACTCTATATTTAGATAATTGGTTTTCTTCACCAAAACTTTTCAAAACTCTCCTCACCAATAAAACTAATGTGATTGGAACAGTGCGCTCAAACAGAAAAAATATGGCCACAGGCTTCCTGAACCCGCAAAATTAAATATGGGAGTGAGGAGTTGTAATGGAATATTGGTACTAAAATGGAAAGATAAACGAGACGTTTACATGCTTTCCACAAAACATTCAACAGCAGAAATGATTGCCACAGACACATCTCTCCACAATGCGACGTGGAAACCGAAATGTGTCGTCGAATACAATAGAGGCATGATTGTAATTGATCGCCAAGATCAGATGCTCGCATGCTTCCCTTTGATGAGAAAATGTATGAAAGGATACCGCAAGATATTCTTTTACCTTCTTGATGTTGCTTTATTTAACACGTACATTCTGTATTACAAAATACACTGCGGCAAACGACAGAGCTACGCAGAATATAGGACTCAGATTGCAGAATCATTGTTGAAAACTACATTTTCACCGGAATATAATCGGAATGGACCATTCTCATCCGGCGATATACCACAAAGACCGCACGCGCTACGTTGGGCACATTTTCCCAAAGATATTGATCCAACACCGTCAAAAGTAAATCCTGCGAGAGCTTGTGTAGTGTGCAGAAAGCATAAATGACGCAGCGAAACAACGTGGGAATGCATTACATGTGCCAGATTGTTTTTAACAATATCATACAATCGAAGACTATTAAATATGTGTACATGTCATTGTGAAGACGTTGCGTTTGAAAATATATTTGGCAACGTACTAACGTATCAGGTCCCAGAATGTTTTGAACAAAATATTATACAGTCTTAGATCATTGCATTGTTGGGGATATTATTATCAAGATGCATTTCATCAATGTATGTTTCCTTATAAAGGAAAATAAAACGTTTGAGAATGTGTCGTTGCGTTTGAGACAATGACTTCTTCGTTTCCAATGGGAAACTAATCCTCATTATTTATGATACCTGCAGAAATGTCACGTTACTGGCATCTCACTCACGTACTTACAAATCCCGAGGGCGTCTGCACGACTTCGGACGCCACCATGCGTAGTGCACTGCACAGCCTTGGCGTGTGTAAGCGCCGGGAAACGTAAGGCGCATCCGTACCTTGCAGCCACTTACGGCTCACGCTAAAGGAATTTAAATTGTAAGGCAAACTGTTAACCTCCTGTCACGGTCCCTCTGAATGATGCCTGCGTAGAGTGCAGAGCTAGACTATGATGCCTACGGAGCGTAGGTCTCGGAGATGACAAATACTGCAGCTTGCAGACAGGGCGGTAAGTCGATGCTGTACACGATTCGGCGTACTGAAGAGAAGTGTCCTCCGCAGCTCCGTGCTCCGGTAATTAACGAGGCATCGACCAATCGCTATCCAGACACGCGATGCCCATGGATTGGCAGCTGCGGCCCCTGGCAGACCTCGGTATATTTCGTACTGCCAACCCAGTGTTTCGAGCGCGGCTTATCGATTGTGGTGCGGTACTCTCTGGAGTCGTGAGTACAGTCACCACATCCTCCATACACTTGCAACCCTGCCACAAGCGAGCTGGCTTCCGAACTGTAACAATGAAGTCGTTTATAACTGTTAAATTTAACATTGTGAAATAACTCAAATTAACGTTTTCCCTGTACTTAATCATTTCAAGTTTTCAAGACAGCGTGCTGGAGTTGGCTCATCTTGTGTAAAGATTAATGTTCAGCTATCTCTGCTGTTAATTGTGAAGTTTACTACATTAAAAATTGAGATAAATGACACGCTCTACGTGTATACTAGGAGTAACATTGAAATTGCTTCAATGTTATGTCCTGTCACATTCTCAATTGTACCATACTCAGACTCATTTTAATCTTCTCTGTAATGGGATTGGAGACATGGGAATTGTTAATATTAGTCCCGATAAAAAATTAGTAACTGACCAGTTAGCAGAAAAAATTATTTCCTTTGAACAAAAAGGAAATGTGCTTGAGTAGGGAGATGGAACAGGCGAGGTAGCACGATTGTCAGACTGTGGGAGCCAGGGTGACATGTTATTGAATAATAAACTGACTATGTTGAGGAAATCGTTTAGTGGAATGTCGTATCAGTTATTGTCTGTTTTACAGGGTTTTGGTCACCTTATTGAGACTAGGGTGAATACTACAGAAACTTTGTAGTTGCTTGATGTATGAACAATTCATGTTAATCTTTTTTAGGTTGCTCATGTTGTTATTTTACAATTGATTTGTTCATTGGCTCAACGGTGGCTAGTTCGAATGATTAGCAGTTTTATTCGAAAACCTGGACCATTGCAATAATAGCTTGACACAATTATTGAAGAGATACTTTCTGAGAAAAGGAGAAGTGGGCTGACTAACGAATATTATTTTCTTCTTCAGTCGCTGATGATGACCTTTGTCAACTATGTTGGAGTATTGGAACTGAAGTACGAGGGCTGTCCAGAAAGTAAGTTACGATTGATCGCGAAATGGAAACTACTATGAAAATCCGATAAAGCTTTGCAAAGATGTGTTGGGCAGTGTCTCCAGTATGACTCTAGGTAGAGTTATGTCGCTCTTTTCATTCCTGAGCTCTTAGTGAGCGCGTAAAGATGTTATAGGCAATAGTGTCTCCCGCCAAGTAAGAGGTCCTGGTGAGAATTTTTTCCTGAAGCTATGCAACCAACATTACATAACGGTCGTGCGGTTTCTTCTTCAAGACAATTCTCAGCTTCATTCTGCAGGGGCAATGAAGATGTTCCTGCATCGTTTCAATTGGAAATGTTTGGTTACCCACAAAACGGCCCGTAATTGTCTCCCACTGAGTTTCATCTCTGCTCAAACGAACCGCTGGCTATGAAGACAACATTTTGGCACAAACAACGAGCTTTAGGCCAGCGTAGAGAGTTGGCAGAAAGCACTGGCGGCTGCCTTCTATGATGAGGGTGTTGGAAAGTTGGTACAACGCTACGACGAATGTCTGAGTCAGAACGGCGACTACGTAAAGAAGTAGCTGAAAGGTGTAGCTAACTGTTACAAATGAAACATTTCAGATTTTCACTGTGATTTTCATTTCGCGATTAATCATAACTTAGTTTCTGGACAGCCCTCGTATCTGCGATAGCAGAATTGAAATTCGGAAAACACAAGTCCGAAAACAACTTGTTGGACTCGAAACGAAACAATAATACAGTCTCCAAAAGAACAACAGGCTCGATCCCAACTGCGGGTCGTCGAAAATATACAATAACCCGACACTTCACGGGGAGTGATTACAATCAAACAGTTCTACTGTCAAGATGTTCGTCGACTACATAAAGGCTATCCGCAAGAGATCGACAAGCTAGAATAGGCGTCTGGCCGTAGCTGCCGGAGTGGCACATCTGTATACTTCCAAGTGGTGCTTCGAACTGCCCTTCTCCCATTTGGTGGATGTATCTGCCGGAACTGTTTGCTACATCATGCCTGGCGTATCAAAGTAGTGCGACCTCTGGTGCAGCTGTTCTGCAGGCTCCGCGAACGGGTAGCAGCCCCTGGCGGCCGTTGGTGGAGACCTGGTGATGTGTTGTGTTGTGGCCGCTGGTAAATATTTGTGTTGACAACACAGACGACGTAGGTTTTCCTTATGAATATAGCTCAGTGATTCAGGCATCCCGTGTTGGTTGGACGTGAAGTGGGATGCCGACGCACTAGGCGCTACGATGTCTGAAGTGGCCAGCCTCAGCAGGAATAGCTAAAGTTCCTTAACGCTTTCAATTCCGTAATGAACATGATGTTAAAAATATGTTCTAGGGCATACATGTGGAGGATCGTTCAGGGCTCTCTTTCTCTGGGAAACCTATCTCACCTCAATGTCGTGCATGCATCATGTGCGATTAAGGTGTAATAACATTAGCGCCATGCTTCCAGGTTCATTGCCATGTGTGTCCACAATAATTAACTGAGGGCCAGTTTGTACACTGTGCGACTTGAGAAGTAATTATGGTCAATGAGGTGGCAGTATTTTTGTAACATAAAGGCCATTGTATGTTTTCAGCATTAAATCCAATTCAGCAAAAGAGCTATTCAGTCAGTGGCGACTCTGTTCCCGTTCCTGGTTATTTCAGTGCTCATATTAAAATCCTTGATGTTTCATGGGCCATTAAGTTTTGGGTGGCAAACGATTTGTTCGTGCAAACTCTGTATTGTATATTTTGATTTAAGTAGAAGCCAAACCAGAGATTTCATGTTTGTAATAATCCTAACTTTGGAACTAATTATGTTTAAGCTAGAAAACCGACTTTGATGATTCTCGTTTAGAAAGGGGAGAACCAAAAAGCTACTAGCAGTTATTGGCAAAATTTACCAGTGTTTTACTGAGAGTTAGGTGTTAATAATCGTCTTCAAAACAAATTCATCGTTCATGTTCGTCATCCACCTTATAGACTACCCCACCTAAGAAGGAGGAGATGAGAAAGAATATCGATGAACTTTTGTAAGATTGTGTCCTCAGATCGCGAACGTTTCCAAACGTGTCGCTCTTGTTTTTGTTCCCAAATCTAGGGATGAAGGTTACAGGCCTGTTGTCGACTACAGAGCGCTACACAATTGGTCTCTCTCCCCGATCTGCACGTATGCCTTATGTGGTTTTTTGGGGCACATTTTTTGACTGTGTTAGGCCTATACCAAGTGTACCACCACAGACCCCTTACCATAAACTCTAAGCAGCTGATAGCGTTTTGTACCGACTATAATTTGTTCAAATATAACCAACTTCTATTCAGGGCTCACCTTAGTGCTGATGTTCTCTCCAGACCTTTGGATTTTGTGTTAGATGAGATTAAATTTCGCTTTGTATATAACTATTTCGCCGACGTTGTTGTGTATTGTCAGCCATTTGATAAGCATTTTGAGCATTTGCGTCACATTTTGGGCAGGCTTAAAGAAGCTGGCCTTACGATTACATCTAGTAAATTGAATCTAGCACATCCAGAGATTTCGTTGTTGGGGCATTTAATTTCAGCAACTGGGGTCAAGATAGGTACAGAGTGAACTAGTGTTACTAGATCTTTTCCTCATCCCAAGAATTTTAGAGGGATCATATGAGACTGATTAATTTCTCCTGGAAGTTTATTCCTGAATTTGCACAATTAGCAGCTCCACTGAATATCATTCGTCGTAAAGGCGTCCAGTTTCAGTGGACACATAGTCAGCAAGCACCATGTGATACCTTAAAATGGCCTTTAGTACGGCATGAATGTTATCAATCCCCAACTTTGACAAAGACCTTATAGTCCAGACAGAGGCCTCTGCCTTGGGGCTCGTAGTGTGTTACTGGAGCAGGATGCTGGCGAACGTCATCCTGTGGCATGTGGATCCAGAGGCTTCTCAAAAGATAATTCTTCTGTCTCTGAGTTGGAGGGTGTGGCAGTGCTTTACGCTCTGGAATAATTTCGGTTCTGTTTGGAACATCGACCGATCTTACTTGAGATCAATCGTCGAGACCTTATTTTGGTGTTAACTAGGCCACGAAAGACTGGCCATACGGCGAGGACGGTTTTCTGGATTTCAGATTTCAGTATTCTGTTTCATAGAGAAGCATATTCATAATGCTGATAATCAGGTGGCTGATGCCCTCAGCAGAATGTTCAATGATAATGAGTTGGATGCAGAATGGTTCCGGATCGTGGTGAGTTGTGGGGCGGCGGGTGGAATAATTGTTAATGTTCCAATTATTTATTTTATGCTGTTGTTGCCGTTCTCAACACTGGCTCTCTAACTACAATATTGGCAACCATAAAGTGATTAGTAAAACGTGAAGCCTGTAATTAGAATTCCTAGTGCCCACTTCATCTGAGAAATACATTTATAGCTACAGCTTACAGCTCTGAGGAATTAGGAGATTGTCTGGGATTAATAATCAAAAACCATTCTCTCTAAAATGTTCACTATATTCTGAAAGTCACAGACCAAAAAGAATCCACACAATCCAACTTCCAGAGCAGTTCAGATTCTAATGCGCTGATGCAACTATAACTGTTCAAATTAAATGTTTAAGTGAATGCTCGCCATAATTTGATGATAATGTTCATCAAACGCCACGCTAATAATGGTAGAATGTCTGTCCTGCGGCGGCACGTGAAAATACGACATACGCAAACTAAAGATAGATCATTAACGTCATCCCAAAATTAACACTTCCCTCGAAAACGATTTCATGGTTACTCGTATCTCGAGTAACTTATTACTGCATCCGAGGCTGTTTATATCAACGATACCGACGCGACGCGACTCCCGGCACTGCTGGTGTGCTAATCAGCGTCTGGAGAGAACTGGGGCCTTTTTTCCTTGCGCACGTTCTTACATATAAAGCCGCGGTCTAGGCTGGCACACAATGGAAAGATTGATGTGAATTTTATAAGCGTGAGTATGCTGCTTCCCTACAGAGTGTAACTTGGTCTTTAGCAAGTTTACTGAATTATTTTCACATTTCGCTCAGAAACAGGCTGAGGATCGCTAAAGTAATAGCATTTTCCAACAGCTTACTCATGGCGGAGAAATACCAGGTTTAAGTTTCAGTAAAAGACTGCCTCTTCATAGCTGTACTGGAGATGGTAGGTCAAAGACAAACCCTCCATCAAATTTGATACATGCGTGTTTTCGATATTTTAATTAGTTCGTCTGCAAGGTGGGAGATTGTGGGAGGCGTTCGTTTTGGTATTTTTAAGACGATATCAAAAGTTAAAGAATGAACCCAGACCCGGTCCTCTCTTCATTCTGAGATCCGTAAGTTGGTGCAAAGGTGTCAGGGCTGTAAAAGTGCTAGGCCGAATTCTAATGTCTGGCAAGGGTTGCCGCAGTCTTACCGGGATGAGAAGCCAATGGAAAAGCTACTTGTGTATTATTTAGGGCAGTTACCACGTACCAGAAATGGCATAAATATATATTTGTGATTGTTGATGCTTTCCATCGCATTCTTGGTTTATTCCCAGTAAGGATATGACTGCAGGCATCAAGATTTATAGTTTGGAGTGTATATTTGTACCTTTTGGCCCGCAAGGGATTCTGGACAGTGCTAATGCGTTTGCTTTATTTTTTATGGGGTGTAGACAACTTTGTTTCCAAGATGTTGTTAACCACGTCACCACAGTTTCCTATTATCCGGCCGGCCGGAGTGGCCGTGCGGTTCTAGGCGCTACAGTCTGGAACCGAGCGACCGCTACGGTCGTAGGCTCGAATCCTGCCTCGGGCATGGATGTGTGTGATGGCCTTAGGTTACTTAGGTTTAATTAGTTCTAAGTTCTAGGCGACTGATGACCTCAGAAGTTAACTCGCATAGTGCTCAGAGCCCTTTGAACAATTTTTGCTACTATCTGCAGCCTTTCTTTGCGACGAACTCAATCACAGTCTTAAGCCTGCTCTTATTATTTAACATCGTAGAACTGACAATACACAGGTGTATCACTTAGTTGGTTAAAATGAATTCAGTACAGCTATAAATGAATCACACAAAAACTACTCCAGTAAACTTGATTTTAATCTGTGCAGTTAATTCTCACTCTCCCATTTCAAAATTGTGGGCATTAAAGGATTCCCCCCCCCCCCTCCAGATAGGTGAGATCCTGCCGCCATTAGACGGAAATTGGCACACTGTCAGAAGAAGAAGGGTACAACCAAGGGAGCGTCGTACCTGTTTTAAAACTGGTGACTTGCCCTCCTTTAAAAATTTTAAGATGTGGAAAGGGCTACAGACAAGATCACGTGTAAGCTGCTCCGGGATTTATCGGAATCTTTCGCATAGCTGAGACACTTATCCCACTTACGTTAGTAGTTCAGAATATGGCTACGGGCAAACAAAGTTTTAATCTCATGAACCAAGTTAAGGCACTGGGAAGCAACAGGAAGTAGTTACAGCGGGGGGACGATGAGCCCTTTTGGTACAGCATCGAGTACGATAGATCTATTGAGATCATTTCTGCACGTTATCACGGCCTACGTGAGTGGCAGCGCCTGCTTAGTGGTTTGGTGGTGGCGCAACCGACATAGTGTTGCCGGCGGTTAGAAGCTCTCACTCGCAGTCTCCAGGAGAAAGGAAGGGGATGGGGGGTAGGAGGGTAGTCAATGAGATTCCGAAGCCCCAGTGACGTAAGACTGATATTCTGAGTGTCAGCTGCTCTTGGCGCAGTTAAAGCGCAAGTCTGCAAGTCAGGCAGTGACTATACTGATTCGATTTGCTATAAGCCTGTCAGATGTAGCGGTCAAGCTCTGCATACTACTACCTTCAGACAGTTGATCTGCTCTGACTACAGTGTAGATTCGCGAACCCAGTATCGATTGGTGGTTTACGTGCTACAACTGAGATGTAGCGGAGCAAAGCAAATATCGGTCAGCGCGGCTCTTGCGCAGTGATTTGACGCCACTTGCGCCTGCAGCAAGCCAGCCGCCGATAAGAGAGATAGGTTAATTTAAGCATGTCGCCTAGGTCACATGGCCGCGGGGCGAGCATCGCATATGCATCCTCGTATTAAGTGTGTAACTGAAGGTTAATTCTTCAGACGACCCAGATGGTGTTACATACAGTCACTTTCAGTATTACTTTCTTTAAATAGTTATGTTGTTTCTTTATAAATCATGACTCATATTACGATTATTTATCTTGGAAATGGTTATAAGGAACTACAATTTTGTATAACCAGTGTATTGCACAGTCACTAGCCTCTGCGCTACCTGTTGCAATCCCTGCTCTGCTACTGAAAGAGTTTTTTAAGCTAAACTGTATGCGTCAGCTATCAGTAGAAGTTTTCCTACTTTCATTATAAATGCATGTAACATTTCCGCTTCAAAACTGGTTTAAATATCTTACTGGTTTAAGCTATTGCTTAAAGGGCTTATGATTATTAGAGGAGATACACTGAAATGAAGTCACTTTTCTTCTTCGGCAGTCACTCTATTTTCAGAACTGTTTCTCCACAATGTTCGCTTGTGTTAACAAGTTGTATCTTATGGCTTTTTTGCGGTGTAAGCTTTTGACTGCACCAGTTGTATTGTGTAACTGTATATAAGCGTTCGAACAGTTGCGTCCTTGATTAGAGGCGACGACTAAACTGGCTTCCGAAGAGCTAAAATGAAAGTCTTCCACAACTGTTAAATTTAACATAGAGCAACAACTAAGATTAACGTCTTTCCTGTTTTGCTTATTGATTTTAAGTATTCAAAAAAATGTTCAAATGTTTGTAAATTCTTATAGAACTTAACTGCTAAGGTCATCAGTCCCTAAGCTTACGCACGACTTAACCTAAATATCCTAAGGACAAACACACACACCAATGCCCGAGGGAGGACTGGAAACTCCACTGGGACGAGCCGCACATTCCATGACTGCAGAGCATTAGACCGCTCGGCCAATCCCGCACGGCTTTAACTATTCATGACTCCTTGCTCAGATGGGTTCAAAATGTGTAAATATTAAAGTTTAGGGATTTTGCTATCTTTTGAGAATTTTGCTAAATGAAAAATTGAAATAAAGGCTTCAGATTTTTTTTAAAAATTAAAGATTCTGTGGCCTGCTCCTATCCGCTCGTACAAATCAGATTTAGTTAAAAGGGCTGCAGACGTTCCTGAGCTGTGCTCCTATGTCAAGACATTTTCACTGCCACCCGTACAGTAGTTAGATAGCTTTCATCCTACAGTGCTCGTTTACGGATTATAGGTTAATCGAACCAGTGGTTTAGGAGGAGCAGACATACAGTATTTCGTGAGGCTGTTTTATTCTTGCATCCTTACAGTAGTTTCTGAGATTATCCTCCACAGGCAGCTATAAAAATGTGGCAGGTGCCTCATTTATGAATGGTATTGATGATGGCCACGATTTCTGCAATTCACCACTAGTTGGCAATGGCATCTTTAGCACAGCTGCGGGGGACTTAAGTTAATCATAGCTCAGCCAAATTTCACAAAATATATATATGACTTATAATCTCAAACCTTTTTGTGAACCAATCTATTTGTGAAAATCGATTTAAAATCCCAACAGTAGTTCCTGAGACTAATCCGAGTACACAAACAGGAACCGCGGTGGGGGGGGGGGGGGCTTTAATTTACGTATGAATAGCCAGAGTAAGAATTATATAATTGCCTAGGTTGCTGCAGCCATAGTCAGTTAACACGAAAGTATTCTGAGTGTTATAAGGGCGTCATACTTCAAGTCACAATCGTGAATCAGTGATGAAACCAACATTTCGACAATGATAACGGTGGTCTTCTTCGGCCTGTACTGTTTTTTTTTTTTTTTTTTTTTTTCCAGAGGCATATTTTGTCTTGGTTGCTATACTGTGATTGACATTACGTCGTAAGTCAAAAAAGAAAAACACGATGTTTCCGGTGTCCTGTGGCGGGAGGAGTGCGAAACACTAGTGTAATAGGCTCCTGCGGCGAATAAAGTGGGGATATGCCGTTGTCCATTGTCTATAACAGTGTGTGCTACGATTAGTAGTTATTGGCCGTTGAGATGTGGACATTTTTTCTCACGCAGGGCGCAAGCCACGCTGCGGAGCGAATTCTTGCTAATGGCTGGAAAAAATAACAGATCATCCTAATTTTCGAGTGTGGTCGTCGAACAGACGCACAAAATTTGGGGGGTATGTAGATCGGGCAAAATGATGCAATACGTATGTTCCTAGAATGAGATTTTCACTCTGCAGTGGGGCGTGCGCTGATATGAAACTTCCTGGCAGATTAAAACTGTGTGCCGGACCGAGACTCGAACTCGGGACCTTTGCCTTTGGCGGGCAAGTCCTCTACCACACTCCGCTGCAGAGTGAAAATCTCATTCAGGGAACATCCCCAGGCTGTGGCTAAGCCATGTCTCCGCAATATCCTTTCTTTCAGAAGTGCTAGTTTTGCAAGGTTCGCGGGAGAGCTTCTGTGAAGTTTGGAAGGTAGGAGAGGAGGTACTGGCAGAAGTAAAGCTGTGAAGACGGGGCGTGAGTCGTGCTTGGGTAGCTCAGGTGGTAGAGCACTTGCCCGCAAAAGGCAAAGGTCCCGAGTTCGAGTCTCGGTCCGGCACATAGTTTTGATCAGCCAGGAAGTTTCACGTATCTTTCTGTTTGCGCCCAATTTCACTTTTAAGGTGTTAAAGAAACCCGGAGGTAATTTGGCATATTAGGTTTCGAGGAAACGTCTTCGAAACGATGATACGTCAATAATATCCACCAAGTACATAAATGATTAGTTGATAGTTATGGATGTTCCATGAGGCTCTTCGCAGATTGTGTTGTTTTATTCAGAGAAATCACAATGTTAGAAAATTGTAGCGAAATGCAGAAAGACAAGCAGTGGATCTACGCTTGGTGCAGAGAATGGGAATTGGCCCTCAACATAAAGAAATGTAAAGTGTGCGTATACTCATTACTTTACGACTACACGACAGTACGACAATCACTAAATGCAGTTACTTCCTTAAAATGTCATGGAGTTTACGTACGGAGCGACTGAAACTGAATGTAAGGTATGATGCTAGGCTAAGATTCATTAGAATATATTTTAATATTTCAGGGACACCTCACATCCAGCACTTCACCAACCCTGGCTCCTTGGCCAGTACACGGGTTTCGTTGAATTTTTGTATTTAGTGGAAGATTATTTTCTAAACTGTCCGTCAAGTCAATTGCCCTGCACATCTAACAACCATCAAGGAGTGTATCATTTGGTTATCAGTAGTACAGAACCATCAGTGGACACTGGAAGGAATAGAAAAATGAAAACCAGTGCTGATTATTATCATAGAAAGTAATAAGTACTGAACACTAGTAAGGACTGCTCCGTATAATAACTTCCAGCTGAAGAGTTTCGAGTCGCGTAGGGCCACCAGCTCTGAACTGTCACAGCATTACATTGAATTTCGAAAATCGGAGCGTTGGCTTCAATCATATTATTACTGCATCAAGCTGAGCGCTCTTTGACAGTTAGCACGAAGCGAAAATGACGTCATCCCTCAGCCCAATGAACCGATCAGCAACTATTGTGCACCTGTCGCGCGCGTGATGCATTTGTTTAGCTCTGTGAGGCGCACCGTTTCCATACGAGCTTTCACACGTCACGCATCAAGCACTCCAGAGCACAAAGTTTAGTTCTTTCCTGCCAAATGCGTGTATCATGGAAATTGAGTGAATCACACTCGAATTTTGTTTGAGAGCTGCCGCCTATGCAGCGCGCCTTTATATCCCATCGCGTCGCACCAGTGCCCTAAATCTCGTTAAGCAATATTGCCAACTACACCAGGCGCCCAGCTGGTGGCATGATGAACGGGTCGGCGGGACGCCTGGGAGTTTAACTGTGTGAATATAGCGCCAGGCCGACGCCCACGCACCCACCTCGTTTAGGGAGCCGTTTCTTCTCATTTAGGAGCTACACCGCGTGCGCCGGAGCTGCAGGCCGCACGGCTGTGCCGCAGCGCGGGCTGCATAGCTGCAGGCGCGGGGCGCGACCACGGCAGCGGAAGCGGGCAACAAGCGGCTGCTACAGGTTTTAATATCGCAACACGGCATCGACCACGCGCTGCCATAGAGCCTCCCCGCCACGCTGCCGTTATTACTTACTGCTCGCTGTTAGACCTTAGCCCCGCGGCCGGCTAACTGTAGCTGGGGCAGGGCTGATGGCGGCGAGGGTGGGGGTGATGGCTGCGGCGTTTTATTCCCTTCCTGCCTCTCGTCCTCGCCCACAAAGGGAGAGGAACTATTGATTACCGTGTTCGATATTAAACTTCCTCCGACCGCCAGCGGAACAGGTTGGGAACAAATGCGGTAGCGAGCGGCGTGCGCCATCCACAGTATGTTTGTTTGTGTTTTGGCTCCAGGGACTGTGAAATCGCACACACCGTTTCCTCTTTAGAAATCGGCCGTAGGTGACCCGTTTAATGCGTGCGTTGAGGTCTGAGGTGTCTCTTGCCTTTCTAGTGGAGACTGGTGGCGTTTTTAAACACAGCACTCACTGTCACATTATCTAGTTCTGGTTTATGCAGCCTTTTCTGATCCCCTTTCAAGTGTAATATAGCAGGTCCTTCCATCTACTCTTAGGACACCCACTATCCCTTTTCCTTTGGGGTGTCTGTTTGTATATTAATTTAGGTATTTGTTCTTCTGATATCCTTGGAATGTGTTTGTGCCAACTCATTCTGTATTCTTCTATTTTCTGAAGTATTCTTTTGCTACCAAGTTCACTCCTTACTTCGCTACTTCTTATCCAGTCTATCAGTTTGTAATTATCTACAGGCCTCAAGAGTCTCATCCCTATTGCTTCAATCTTCATCCTTTGACTGGCACATCTATGGCCCATACATTAGAACTGGTACTGCCGTCACATTTTCGTACTGCCTCTTTTCTAACTTTTTTGAGGTATGTACGATTTATAGTATCTATCGCCTGCTGGAACTTTTGCATTTTTTTTCTTCGTCATTGCTTATAATATATGAGTCCTCACATTCCAGATATTTAAAGGTATTTATTTGTTTACCATCAATTATTATTTTTCTCTTAAATGCTCCTCACCATGGAATGTCATTCTCTTCACCTCTAGATATGCCTCTATCTAAATTATCTTCTGAGTAGGCTACGATTATTTGATCACCTGCAGACTGAAGCGTATTTGTAACTTTATTAGTAAACTTAAAATGGTGCACAACGTTATTCTGTCGTTACATATTTTGAATTACTTTTATTAGATGCTTGGGTATACCATTCTCTTCTAAAATTTCCCATAATGTAAGACCGTTTATTTTGTCAAAATCTTCTCATATCCAATAGCCGTGGAATGAATGCATTCTCTGTGTTTCCCAATAATTTAACAGACTGGAAAATTCCTTAGCCAGATCTTCCGATCCGAAACCCGTTCTGTTCCTCCTTAAGAAACGTTTCCGAGAGTTTAGTCTATATGTTATTATTTTCGCATATATCTTCTACTAGCATACTACTTCCATAAGTGTCACATATTCTGCGATCCACTTTTTTAAATAATGAAGTTACAATGCAGTTTGCTAGTCTTCTGGTATGTCACTACATTCCCCAAAAGTTATTCACAAAATTCAGCAAACTTATGAGTTATGATTTCGGACTCTGAGTTCTTCCACTGGTGTAAGATCAATATTCTCGTCGCTAACCGCAGTTATAGGAAACAATCCTGCCACTTTTTTATGAAATGGATTTAATTTGAACCACATCTCCATATTTATCGATAGTGTTCACCATTTTACAGGCTTCAATTTTTTCCCGTGTACATCATGGCTCACTTCACTCGGAAAATATTCCAGTTCGTTGTTTTATTTTTCTTGTGTCTCTTCTGACCACTACTGTGTGCCACTTATACTATATATATTCCTCTATATATTCTTCGATCGTAGATATTTCAGGTTGGCCTGTTTGTTACATTTTATGATGCCTGGTAGTTTCTGGTTCCCCAAAAGCATCTCCAGCAGCTACGTTTATTGTTCTTACTATTTCCTTCCACTCCGCGTTAACGTTGTATGTCTCTTTCACATGTTTTCACCTAAATGTTTCCTGTGCAATCATCTAATGCTTCCATCTTGTAGCAAATGTATTCTATAAACTTCTTTTCATGTTTGCCCATTGACTGTACATACATCAAAAAACGTTTTGCATCACCCTGGTTCCCCGAACTCGTGAAGAGGTTGTCTGTGCATGTTGTATCACAGACACAGTCTCTTTGACAGATGTCACTAAACCTGCCCAGAGATGCAAAAAACCATGCATTGGCAGCGTATAATAGACGGAAGGGGTCAGACAGCCGATCAGTTCCAGTCATTGCATCAGGAAGGAAGTATAGGGCTAATGTTGTCTGTAGTTCAACAATGCCTTGACCGTCAATACCGCGGTTCGATAGCATCCGCTTTGTTACTTTGTGCCAGGAAGGGATCTCAACAAACGAAATGTCCAGGTGTATCAGAGTGAACCAAAGCGATGTTGTTCGGACATGAAGGAGATACAGAGAGAGAGAGACAGGAACTGTCGATGACATGGCTCGCTCATTCCGCCCAAGGGCTACTACGGCAGTGAATGACCATTACCTGCGGATTATAGCTCGGAGGAACCCTGACAGCAACACCACTATGTTGAATAATGCTTTTCGTGCAGCCGCATGACGTCGTGTTACGACTCGAACTGCGAACAATAGGCTGCATTATGCGCATCTTCACTAATGAGTGTCGCCGGCCGTGGTGGCCGAGCGGTTCTAGGTGCTACAGTCTCGAACCACGCGACCGCTACGGTCGCAGTTTCGAATCCTGCCTCGGGCATGGATGTGTGTGACGTCCTTAGGTTAGTTAGGTTTAAGTAGTTCTAAGTTCTAGGGGACTGATGACCTTAGAAGTTAAGTCCCATAGTGCTCAGAGCCATTTGAACCATTTTTCACTCCCGACGTCCATGGCGAGGTCCATATGACACCATGCAGCGCGGTACAGATGGGCCAAACATCATTCCAAATGCACCGCCCAGGACTGGCATCACGTTCTCTTCAGCGATGAGTGTCGCATATGCCTTCAACTAGACAATCGTCGGAGACGTGTTTGGAGGCAACCCGGTCACGCTGAAAGCCTTAGACACACTGTCCAGCGAGTGCAGCATGGTGGAGGTTCCCTGAAGTTTTGGGGTGGCATTATGTCGGGCCGACGTACGCCGCTGGTGATCATGGAAGGCGCCGTAATGGCTGTACGATACGTGGATGCCATCCTCCGACCGATAGTGGAACCACATCGGCAGCATATTGGTGAGGCATTCGTCTTCAGGGACCACAATTTGCGTCTCCAACGTGCACATCTTGTGAATGACTTCCTTAAGTATAACGACATCACTCGACTATAGTGGCTAGCGTGTTCTCCGGACATGAACCCTATCGAACATGCCTGGGATAGATTCAAAAGGGTTGTTTATGAAAGACGTGACCCACCAACCATTGTGAGGGATTTAAGCCGAAAGGCCCTTGAGGAGTGGGACAATATGGACGAACAGTTCCTTGATGAACTTATGGATAGTATGCCATGACGAATGTATCAATGCATCAGTGCTAGATGACGTGGTACTGGGTATTAGATGTACCGGTGTGAACAGCAATCTGGATCACCACCTCTGCAGGACTCGCTGTATGGTGGTACACATGCAATGTGTGGTTTTCATTAGCTATACAAAGGGCGAAATGATGTTTATGTACGTATCTATTCCAATTTTCTGCACAAGTTGCTGAACTCTCGGCGCCGAGGTGATGCAATACTTTTTTTGATGTGTGCATTTTTATTGCTATACAGTGAGACTCTTAGTTTTAATGTTACCAGAAAATGGTCAATACTAACATTATAACCTCTGTAATATCTGATGTCTTCTCTTCATGGGATCGCTTTCTCATTTGTAGTAACAGGCTATTACAAATGTAATGCCGTAGCACTCCATGTAAATTTATGACTGGCTATATGGGGGGAAAGCTATTCGTTATTCTTAAGTGGCTGAAGGCAAAAAAATCACCTAACTGATCTCAACTGTAGTCTTTGGTGTATTCTCCCTGCGGCCCCACTATTCCTTTAACGGTAGATTCACATATCTTATATCCTCACATAGATATCTACAGCAATTATTATATATCGTATTTCGTCTGATTCCTGCTGAAAAGACCTTTCTGGCTAGGGAGGCCATGCCAAATCTTACGCTCCGTCCAGTACAGCTCTCTGGATCATAGCAGAGTGCACATACTTCCTCGCCACGGTAAGCGGCAGTCATCGAGGGAGAAATCCAGTACTATAAAACAGAAATTTCAATGTATTGTTTTCTCAAATACTGTACTTACATTTCCAAGTCTAGCCTCGGTGTGATTCGCCAACGCCAGTGGACCAATGATTCTTCTCGTTTTTCTCCTTTTCTTCGCCTAACTGTGAAAGATGTGTGTTACGTTGTAGCAGTCCAAATAATATTCCTTTATTGATTTTTGTTAACTGGTGTCAGTGATTGATGAAAAGCACTTTTACGTTGAAAATTGGTATTTCATGTTTACGCCATCGATGACCTGGCGATAGCAAATGTTATTTAAATGAGGCATATAAACGGTCCTGGCACGTTAAAGCGACCACCGCCGTTGTTCGACGTTAACATGCAGTAGCGACTTACAGATGGTAGGTGGCAGCACTAGCAGTGGATGGTATATACTCGTAAAGCGTGTCGGGAGGCGCAAAAAACGGAGCGATTTGTCTGTTGTCCAGAAGGGCATGATCGTTGGCTTTGAGACAAGGGTCGAAGAATTTCCGAAACGGCGAAGTTTGTAAACAATTCGCATGCAGCCGTGGTCAAAGGATACCGTGAATGGCAAAATGCCTAAGTTGCAGAAGGAATGGGTTTCTCTACGCCCTATTGTCAGTAATTTGAGTGCACCCACTTATAACCTGGGGAAGTATTTATCATCTGGTCTCAGTTCATATGTTCACAAGTGTGAACACCATATCTCCGTTTCGGTGGATTTTATTCGACGATTGAAATCTTTGATTCTGTGTCCTTCAGATCTATTACCGAGTTTTTTTGTGGTATCTCTGTGTACACGAGTCCCTCTGGAAGAGTCCATTAGTTTGATTAGTGAAAAACTGGAAGAAGTGTTGGTGAAGGTTTGTCGTCATGTGCTGACATCCAAGTATTTTTATTTAACGTAAAGGTTTTTGAACAGAATGACGGAGTGGCTATGGTAGTGCTTTATCACTCATAGTAGGCAGATTATTTATGGAGGACTTAGAGGATATGGCACTCTGGACTTCGGCTTTGCAACCAACGTACTTCTGGAGATATGTGGATGATACTTTTTCGTCTGGTCACATGGACGTAAAGCTCTTAATAGATTTTAAGACTACTTCAACTGTCTTCATCCCCGCATTAAATTTACCACGGAGGTTGAAAGTGATGGTGAGCCCTGCGCGGCTCGCGGTCATCCCGTATATTTCTCGTCATCTTGTTTTTATTGTTCTGTCGCCTCTTTCATATTCAATTATTTTGGCGTCACTAAGTTGCTGGTTTGCTTACCCGCGAGTGGTAGTAGCAGCGCTTATCGATAAGTGCACTGTCATACTATCTTTGGAGCGACCGTTAGTATTTCCGGGTCGTCGTCTGTCGGGAATTCAGTCGGGGACGAATTAGGAGTCGGGGACGGAGCAGCAGTTCATACTGAGCGCCAGTGAGGTACGGGCAGCCAGTACTCGCCTACTGCTGGCGACAGACATGCACTGTCCGACGGAAGGAGACTGGAGCGGGAACGACCGCTGATTGGTCGTTCGGTCAGTCGTCTCATCGGGCCACTTGTACTTGGTCCTTTGACCGTCTCTGGGCCTCGTCAGTTGGTCATCTTGCCGGACGTGGGTCGGTTCCTTCCTTGTGCAGAGACGTCGGGTGGCCAACGGGCAAGTGTTCTGTATGCATGGTTCGGTCAGAGCCAGTGTGCCCGGGTCGCCGTGTCTCCGAGTTCCGAAAGGACATCAAGGGAGTCGCGATGGAGCTGCAGTGAGCTCCGGACAGCCATGACTCGTCCGACCGTTGCCGACACACACAACTTAAGTGGAGACGACCTTGGCTGGTCGTTCGGTCGATCGTCTCATCGGAAGTCGTGTATTTTGTTGCCGACCACATATGGAAACTCTGTGTATGTCGACTTGTGGTTTCTCCTTGCTGTTCCACAGTGATTGCTTTTAGGATTGTTCGAGTTCTTGTGGAAGTGTTTTCGTGCAACTGAGTCTAGCGTGTGTGATTTCGACTGAGCTGTTATGTTAATGCTGCCTGTGCACAGGAGTTGTCAGTCGGTCGGTTGGGACACAGTCCGGCATGGCGTTAGTTCGACAGCCTTGGTGTTAGTTTATATTTTTGAGTGGTTATTGTGCCTTGTCTGTATTTAAACGCCAATTTTGAAGACGTAGAGCTGCCAGTATCTTCGTCCTCGCTGATGTTTTCCGTTGGTCGGGCGGAAGGGGATTGATTAGGTTCAGCTGCCCCTGGGTCGAGTTGCCTTCCGATTCTTTAGTATTACTTTTGGCTGCCTATCTCGCCCAATCTTATGTTACAGCTACCTACCCAGACCGCCTCTTGGATCACTTCTGAACACCACTGTCCGTTGTTTTGGATTGCGATTTTGTTGTAGTCTCAAGTACTGTGCGAGGCCTTCAGCCGTGTATTAATTTAGTTTGTTTTAATTTTCAGTACATGGCCTTCAGCCAAGCCTTTACGTCAAATATTTTTAAGATAATGCCTTCAGCCGTGTGTATTGTTTAAAGCAATTTTAATAACTTGTGTTGGGGCCTTCATCCGTGTTGTTTTTGAATCCTTTTAACGGCATGTGTCATTAAGTGTCTTTAGGAAAATAAAGTTTGTGTGTTTGGTACTACTAACAGTAACTGATCTTGACGCCTTTCCACATCTACAACCTGATCCGCTCTGTCCTGCAATAGCCAGATTTCAGATGGGATGCTTTCATTTTTAGACGTTATACTTTATAAAAAGCAGGTGGCACTTTGGGACACAGTGTTCACCGAAAGCTGACGCACACAGATTGGTATCTGCATTCTAAGAGTATTCATCAACCACACCAACGCAGTGATATCCTTAGGATTTTGGTACGCAGAACATCCGCCATTTCCGACGCGGACAGCTTAACCCATGAACTTGTGCATTCTGTTTCTAAGGAAAATGGATACTCTTATAAGCAGATTCATCGGGATATGGATTCTGGACCATCGCTGGAGGTGCATGAAGAGGAATATATATCCATGGCCTTTCTCCCTTTTGCTGGAGGCATATCGTTTAAGACTGGAGGGATTTTAAGGAATTTTATGGCACTACCCGGCTCTGTAAAAGATGATTCGGGGCTTAGGAAACCTGGTGTATACAAAATTCCGTGTCAATGTGGGAAGGCTTACATCGGCAGTTCGATTCGCACAGTTCATGGCAGGTGTGTGGAACTTCAGCGCCATACGAGGCTACAACAGCCGGAAAAATCAGCAGTAGCAGAACACCGCTTAAGTGAATTTTGACTAAACTGTGATATTTGCCAACACTTCCGGTTTTAAGAACAGTATCTATAAAGAGGCAACTGAAATTAGATTGGCGGATAGTTACATTAACGGAGACAATGGGTTTCCTCTTAGTAGGACGTGGAATCCAGTACTATCCCGCATCAAAATAGAACGTTCTTTAGCGTGGCCCTGAGTGCGATATATTGTTGCCGCCAGTGTTCTGCTAAGGGCCGCGCCACCTCCTGGTCTTGGAGGGCAGCAACCGTGGTATGCGCCGTGTACTGTACGGTGGCCTATATAGGATGCCGATTTGCAGCCTGGCGTCAGTTCTCAGCGGGACTCACCAGCAGAAGTAGCATTCCTCTGAAGATAGCGACCAGATGGATCGCCGAAATATCGAATCGAACTGATTTTAGGATCCGGCAGCAACCCGAAGAGACTTTCCATATAGCGCTATTCTGAACGATGGCTGTGGAGATGTATAAATGTGAATACAAGTTGAGCAACTGAGCGCCCGAATGGGCCAAAGGGTCTCCTTAACGACCGCTCAGCGAACGTTACTACGTATGGGCCATCGCAGCAAGCACTCGCTTCATGCAGCCACGCGGGCTGCAGCCCATCGGCTACGAAGGCTGTGACCTGTGCGCCAATGCCCGATTACTTTGACAACTGGTATTTCATGTTCACATCATCGATGGTCTGGAGATAGCAGTTACTTGTCAAATGGTATGTAAGTGAGCCATATACAAGGTCCAGTCACACTGAAGCGACCACCGCCGGTGTTCGACCTCCACAGCTGGACGTACACTGAGGGCGATAGGTGACTGAATCGTGACAATTTACTTTCAGAATCTTTTCTTAAAGCATATACTTTATTTACTAGCGATTGGAAGAGCAGTTGAACGGAATGGACAGTGTCTTGACGGGAGGATATAAGATGAAAATCAACAAAAGCAAAACGAGGATAATGGAATGTAGTCGAATTAAGTTGGGCGATGCGGAGGGAATTACATTAGGTAATGAGACACTTAAAGTAGTAAAGGAGTTTTGCTATTTGGGGAGCAAAGTAACTGATGATGGTCGAAGTAGAGAGGATATAAAATGTAGACTGGAAATGGCAAGGAAAGCGTTTCTGAAGAAGAGAAATATGTTAACATCGATTATAGATTTAAATGTCAGGAAGCCTTTTCTGAAAGTATTTGTATGGAGTGTAGCCATGTATTGAAGTGAAACATGGACGATAAATAGTTTGGACAAGAAGAGAAAAGAAGTCTTTGAAATGTGGTGTTACAGAAGAATGCTGGTGATTAGATTGGTAGATCACGTAACTAATGAGGAAGTATTGAATAGGATTGGGGAGAAGTGGAGTTTGTGGCACAACTTGACAAGAAGAAGGGATCGGTTGGTAGGACATGTTCTGAGGCATCAAGGGATCACCAATTTAGTATTGAAGGACAGCGTGGAGGGTAAAAATCGTAGAGTGAGACCAAGAGACGAATACACTAAACAGATTCAGAAGGATGTAGTTTACAGTACGTATTGGGAGATGAAGAAGCTTGCACAGGATAGAGTAGCATGGAGAGCTGCATCAAACCAGTCTCAGGAGTGAAGACCACAACAACAACAACTAGCGATTAAAAAAAATGGTTCAAATGGCTCTGAGCATTATGGGACTTAACAGCTGTGGTCATCAGTCCCCTAGAACTTAGAACTACTTAAACCTAACTAACCTAAGGACATCACACACATCCATGCCCGAGGCAGGATTCGAACCTGCGACCGTAGCAGTCACACGGTTCCGGACTGCGCGCCTAGAACCGCGAGACCACCGCGGCCGGCACTAGCGATTCATCAAGAACATTAACACACTATGTGAGCGTGGAAGTGGTTGCCAAGGAGTAACTGATCGAAACAAATTAAATTTCAACCAATGGAAATTTTATTCATAACAGCCTTTTCAAAAACAGATTTAAAATTTATAAGCAAAATTTATAAGCACCCTCGAAATATCAAGTTACAATTTAACAAATGTGAATTTTATTCCTAAAAGCTTTTTATTTTTGTCACCGTAGGAGCCTTCGGGCTGAGAAGCTTCCGCCCCCTTTAAACACGGCCGTAGTCACGACCGCTCACAACGACCTCTGAAAAACTACACTGGTGCAAATCTGCAACACACTAGATTAATTTAAACTTAAATTTTTAACAACTCACACAAACACATTAACTATGCACCCGGTAAGAGGGATGGTTCAAATGGCTCTGAGCACTATGCAACTTAACTTCTGAGGTCATCAGTCGCCTAGAACAGAACTAATTAAACCTAACTAACCTCAGGACATCACACGCATCCATACCCGAGTCAGGATTCGAACCGGCGACCGTAGCCGTCGCTCGGCTCCAGACTGTAGCGCCTAGAACGGCACGGCCACTCCGGCAGGCTAAGAGTGATGGAATTTGTGCAAACACTCACACTAAGAACTTATTTTCCACCAAAAGCGCAATTTGTTTTTAAAAGGGGTCTTATGGTGGAAGGGTGGCAACTTTATAAAAATGACTATTTAAATAAAGCCCATGAAATTCAGACTTACATAAAGTGTACAACATGCTCTACATTACACACATATACCGCCTCGCAAGTTGATAGGCAAGATAAAAACAGATTTCAGGAATTCGGCCCTTACCCAAATTCTATAAATTCGTTAACACCGAATCCGACAAACATAACAGAGGCAACTATTAACGTGTGGTAGATTGACAGAGAGGGTGGGGGGGGGGGGGGGGGGGTTACTAAACAACGCGAACCGCAGATTGCTGTAAACCTCTTCATCTCCACAAGGGAAAAACGGACCGCCCAATTCACAATAACCACCTTCCCGCGGGTGGGCAAACGGAGACGAATGGTGGAACGACCCCAAAACATAGCGGCTGGTGACCTCACGAAGAAAACAAGTAGAATTTAACAAGTAAGTGAAACAACATATCTCCAGTAACTTAACTTCTAATAAACTGCGATTGCTGGCGAAGTCCTGGCGCAGCACCCCCAACGCTCTCCCGAACTGTCCGCTGCCAGCCGCTTCAACGGACGTAGGAAGGCGCGCCGATCTCCCGTCGCATGGCGTCGCAGCTCGACCCGGCCAGCTCGATGTCGTGGTTCCGCTCCTGTTGCTCTCTTCTCAACCGCGAAGCCACTACCCCTTTCTATACCGCGTTGCCCACTGGACTCACGTGGGGACCTCACATGAGCCGACGCTCAAGGCGGACAAGTCATCTCGTGTCTCAGTGCGCGACCAACCAACCGACCAATCCAACCGCCAATGACCGTTGCCCGAGCAACTCGAGCAGACTGGCGGCCTAACGGGCAGACTCAGATGCAGGAACTCAGCCCAGACCGGGCGACAACTGGCTGAGTTCTGTTACTGGTGGAGTGGAAACACTCTCATTTTCTGACTTAAAGTTTGATTCAAGCGAGAGACATACTCGCACTCCGACGACGGACAGACACTGACTGCTCCACACTGAGCCGGCTGACCAACTAACTAGACTCGCCTCGACTGACTGACTCACCGAATCACCGACCGCCAGACGGAGCGACTGAACGACTGACCAGACTCCCCTGACCCAGACTGACCCTCTGCGGAGCTCATAGCGTCCCTTAAATGCACGTTAACAGGCACCCTTTCCCCTTTCCCAGCAGAGGGAGACACCAAAGCTGCGATTGCCACAACGGCGCCACCGCCAGCAACGGAGATCGACTGCTTTACACTACGCGCTGCGGCGCGCTTTTCAAAACGGCAATTATTACTACGGCTCAGTGACCTTTTCGGTTGAAGAACGTTTTATGGTCCATCAGACAGGTGTCAAACATCCTGCAAATATCCACTGGGTGATTTCGTCATTCTGGAAGGCACAATGGATCAAGAAAAGTATGCATCATTCCTTGCGGACTCCCCCCCCCCCCCCCCACACATGCAATGTGTTTTTCCTCCACATAATGGCATCTCGCATCTACCAGTAGGACAATGCACGTGCCACAAAACTGGCAGGATACGTGCGTGGTTCGGAGAGCACCATGATAAGTTTTGAGTACTTCACAAACTCCACTGATTTAAACACAATCGAGAACCAGCGACGACACGACCTCTATCAGGCTGTTCGCGCTGTGGATCTCCAAGCGAGAAACCTACCGCAGCTGCTCGTGACATTGCTCCACATCCCTGTCAGTACCTGCCAGAACCTCAATGACTCCCTTGCTGCATCTCTCGCAGCGGTTTGCGTTGCAAAAGGTGATTATTTAAGCTTCGGACAGGTGGTCGCATTACTGTGACTGGACAATATACTAAGGTGTTATAAAACAACTCTATATCCGAAAAATAAAATCATGGAAGGTAATATGAAAGTAAGAGGTAACGAGAAAGTGATCAGCATCTGGATGATCAGATGCGGAGAAGCAGTTAACACGACGTCTGCAAACACATTAAGAACCGTAATAGGGCTAGACTAGCTTAGAAACTGGTCATGTTTTTATAAGGTTGGGACTCTGCCTGAAAATAACATTGCCCTACGTTGAATTTTATTTTTGTTGCAAAAATGACAAGATCATTTTCCACTTAAATGAAAACACAGACAGAGTAGCGGGTTGCGGGATATTTATTTGTATTTCACCTGAAATCAGTCACATTTACTGATTTCGTATTGTATTTAACATACTGCAACATGTTTCAAGCGTTAAAACTTTGTTCTTCTATAGTGAACAAACGACATATTTGTGTCTCTTATAAAAGCGCACCAAAGCAACATTCAAAACTGTCTTCACCCCATAGAGCGTATGGTATCAGATACAACAAACAATGTGGTACTGCTTCACACAAGACATCACTGGATATCGATTTCTAGTCACTCACTGTCCCCCCTCACCCCTAAAACCCCCACACAACAAGTGCCCCAACAGCCACTCCAGCAGCAGTAGAGGTATGAAGAAAGCTGAGCTATTTTTATTTTGGTTTAATATATATTGTCGTTAAGAAACATATATCTGTGAACGAATGATGATGATCAAAACATGCTTGAAACGTACTGCAATGTGATAGAGATAAAATAAATATACGTGAGTGATAACTAAAAATTGCGAATATTTACGTTTCCCAAATTTTGCCTGCATGCCCACACTTACTTAATGTAAATTTGTATACATGTATTAACTGTGTAAGGTATCAATGAGTGTAGAGTTGCATATTTATCAACAAATCACATGGATGAAGAGTAGGAACTACACATCATTAATCGCCCCCTTAAATCACCGTAATACACCTACTAGACAGAAAGGTATGATAGGGGTACTGGAAGATGCGAAGCTGTGAGGGTGGATAGGTCAATTGCCTTCGAAAGACAAGGAACCGTGGTTCGAGTCAGGTCCGTTTTAGTCTACAAGGATATTTCTAAACAGCGCAATCTCCGCGGTGAAGGTTCACTCAGGAGACTGTAATGGACATTTCAGCATAATATGTCTCTTCACCTGGCTAAGAAGTCAACACCCTACTCGATATTTCAGCACAGGATGTCTTCACAAGATTTTTGGGAATCTGGTAAAACAGACCTAAAATCTTGGAAGAGTGTTGATTGAAAAAATAGATGTTCAGTGGGCGAATGACATCATATGATAACCTATGCTTATTGTCACATCACCCTTTATTAGATAGCAAAAGACGACTAGATACCTGGCGAAGCGTCGCACTGGATGTGTTCCTATACCGACTTGTTACACTGTAGGCTACATGCCACAGGACTGCCATACGACTTAAGAGAGGAGCTGAGGTGTCGACACACCAGTCCTGCAGCAGGTAATGTCAGTGAAGTTAACGTTGTGGTGGCCTCTGAACTTCTACAGTGGCTGTTTCGGTTTTGCCTAACTTCCTTTGCATGCTGCCTAGGTGACATGAGGATGGAATGTAATATTTCATTGGGATTAATAACTGAATATTGACAAGTCGTCCATTTAGTCATAACCATAGTCCTTAACCATATGGTTGGCCTTTCTCACATGTCGACATCCGCGGGCTCAGAAATCCAGTCTTTAGAGAGCGATCACGATCGAAAACTTCTTCTTCTCACCCACTATGCCAAATATGAGCCTTTTCCGGTATTACTTATTCTGCGCGAGGGAAGAGTGTGGAGTCGAACAATTAATACAACGTTTTTTATCGCCAGATTCAAGCCGTTGGCTATCTCAGAGACAACATCCCAACCACCAAAGGCCAGTACTTCACAGAAAAAATCCGCTCTGTCCACGAAGGCTTTTTTTTTTTGGGGGGGGGGGTATTATCAGTATTCTGACCAGTTTGATGTAAACCGGGTTTGATGCTGACCGCCACGAATTCCACTCCTAACCTATTCATTTTTCAGCTTATGTCCTCAATTATTTGTTAGATGTCTTCCGATTTCTGTCCTACCCTATAGATTTTACCCCCTGCGTTCCTTCTAGTACCACGGAGGTAATTCTCTGAGGCCAAAAAAATGTACTCTCATCTTGTCCCTCCTCGTTCTCAGTGTTTTCCATACGTTCCTCCCTTCGACAATTGTGCAGAGAGCGACATCATCACTTATCAGTCCACCTGATTTTCAAAATTGTTCTCTATCTCTACACCCCAAATGCTTCGTTATATGCTGTCCTGGTTCTCCTACTGTCCGTGACTGACTACCATACAATGCTGTGCTCCAAATGTAATTTCTCAGAAATACCGCCGCGCGGGATTAGCCGATCGGTCTAGGGCGCTGCAGTCATGGACTGTGCGGCTGGTCCCGGCGGAGGTTCGAGTCCTCCCTCAGGAATGCGTGTGTGTGTTTGTCCTTAGGATAATTTAGGTTAAGTAGTGTGTAAGCTTAGGGACTGATGACCTTAGCAGTTAAGTCACATAAGATTTCACTCACATTTTTTTCAGAAATACCTTCGTCAAATTTTGGCCAATGTTTGACGCTAGTAGACTTCTCGTGGCCAGGAAAGCCCTTTCAGCCAATACTAGTCTACTTTTTATGTCCTCCTTGATTCGCCTCTCATAGGTTATTTTGCTACATGATGTTTCCCCATGTTCTCATGTCTGCTCCGTACTTCTCATTATTTTCGTCTTTCTTCGGTTTACTCGCGTCCATATTCAGTACTCAATAGGCTGTTCATTCCACTCAACAGGTCCCGTAATTTGTGACACTTTCACTGAGGGTAGCTACGTCATCAGCGAATTTTATCACTGATATCCTTTCGCGTTGAATTTTAATCCAACTTTTGAACCGTTCTTCCAGTACCGTCATTTCTTCTTTGATGTGCAGATTGAACAGAAGCGGAGAAAGGCTGTGTTCCAGCCTTCCACCCTTTCTAATCCGAGTACTTCTTTCTTGGGCATCCAGTATTATTTCTCTTTGTTGGTTCTTTTATATACTGTTTATTACCCATCTTTCCGCTTAGTTCGGGGTGGCCTAGCGGTTCTAGGCGCTATAGTCTGGAACCACGCTACCGCTACGGTCGCAGGTTCGAATCCTGCCTCGGGCATGGATGTATGTGATGTCCTTAGGTTACTTAAGTTTAAGTAGTTCTAAGTTCTAGGGGACTGATGACCTCAGAAGTTAAGTCCCATAGTGCTCAGAGCCATTTGAACCATTTTCCGCTTTGTTTACTTCTATTTTCCTCAGAATTTCGAGCAACCTACCACTTTTTAAATTGCCCAAGTTACTCTATTGCAAGAGTATTAACTACACGACTATAATATTGGAGCGCACATTCCTTACCACAGTTGGGTTAGCTAGACTGGCGGTTGTGCGCCTGAAAACATCGGAACTAAGGCATCGGTTACGAAACCTATCACCAATCGCAGTGGGAATCGTGTATAACATGCCGTCAACGGCGGTAAGAATTAATAAAATGTTGCGGGCTACTATGACGTAATCTAATGGATTTCACATTTTAACCCAACGTTTTGTTCCCGTTCGCAGAGGACATTTTCAAGGAGGATCGGAGCACACCCAGGATGGCTACTGACTGCTCCGCTACGAGACAGAAATCTGAGGGAACACAAAAGCTGCGTTCTCCTCATCTAGAAACCTTCCATGCATCGCACATTTTTTGACATCTTGACACCTCCACCCCGCGTCTAATTGTAAAATGTATGGTTTAATGGCCGGAAATGTTTAATGCAACTCAGCCAAGGCGCAACGGGTTTTCAGACGGACGGAAGAGTCCTTACTGCGACAACGGATTCAATAGCCGCGTGGTGACACAGCGAGCAGAGTCTGTAAGTTAATATCTCTCCACATTACTATTAGCAATGTACTGGGTAGTGATGACTGTGATACTGCTGAAAGATTAAACCACGATACTATTGAGAAGCATATGTTGACAACGTCTAATCGACAGATGAAGAGGTTTCATCATTTGCAAACTAATCAGACGATCCATGGTTTAGACGCTTCCCTCGTGGTTATAAATTTATCCAGACATTCGTTATCCGACGATGAGAAATCTGTGGAGGTTTTACCATTAGTCCACGAGTTGTGCCAAAGGGAGGAATAACAGCCAGTGTTGACACAATTGCAGGTGAATAAATACGAACAGAAGCTGTAAGAGTACTGGCTCGCGCAAAACCTCGAAAAGTAATTTAACTGTGGGTGAGAAGAATGCCTTAAAACGGCTGAATGAAGACAATGGCATTATTCTCCCCGCTGACAATGGAAATTATGGGTCATTTTGAATGCAAAATTAACAACCCATTAGATCCTCAGACATATACGACTCAGAGTAAGAACCCCATTGACATAGTTCTTAAAACTGTTTCGCGGCTGATAAAAGAGTCAGATATCAAACAAAGCGTTGAGAAAAATCTGTTCAATCCAGTCACACTGCCACCAAGACTTTAAGGGTTGCTGAAAGTGCACAAAAGAACCTGTTCCTCTAAGACCTACAGCGAGTGCAATTGGTTCCCCAACCTATGCGATTACCAAGATTTCAACAACATTATTACGACCGCATACGGACAGATTGAATTCGTATATCAAGAATTTGGTACGTTTTATAAGTAAATTAAACGCACATATTACTTAGTTTCGATGTGCTGTCGCTGTTTATTATAGTTCCGCTCAGTGAGGTGATGCGACAACTGAATCAGATTTTTCCTCCCTATGTCGCCTCATAACCTCGTGTTTTAAATGGAACGATGAGATCTATGAACAGACCGCCGACGGCGTAGCTACGGAAAGCCCCGTAACTCTACTATGCATACCCAGCGTCCAAAGGACAAGGAAGAATTTTAACATTTCATTCCTGGACGAAAGACTTAAAATTGATCCCCAACTCATCACTAGGCTCTCTACAAATACATAATAACGCATTAAAGATAGTACTAGGAATTTGTGTCATTAGTTTTAAATGTCACCTATTTTTTCTTCCTTATGCCACACATTTACATTACGTGGGTCCGGTGGACACTGTGGTTTATATCTTAGTATCATTAAATTATATTGGTTTGCAAGCAATACCTTTTTTTTTGGGAATTCTCAGACAATGTCATTGTCCCACAAATACGTTGTTGTGATTACAGAAAATACGTTGTTATAACTTGCAACTCTCTTCAACTGTCAGACAGGGTGCTCCTGCGGTGTGTAAGAAACCGAATTATTTCAGTAGACGTTTACAAGTGTGTGAAACAGTATATAAGGGTTGTAAGAGTTTGTTCTACAGCAGTGTTATGTTTGATATTCAATATTCATTTGGAAGAAAGCTAAGGGTCATTTGTAACACTAAACAATATAATGAACAGCAGTCTATAGAAGGAAAGACTACTTAGGTTATTTCTTCACACTGTTCTTTTTCAGATAGAATGTCAGAACCGACAACTAAAAAGAAGTAGCGGGAAAGAAAGCCATGCGCGTTTTTCAACCCAAAATTTTGAATCAGTTATTACTCAATGGGTAGCTGAAGATTATCTCCTGACAGATACAAGTATTTCTTCGAATGAAAACCATGCAGCTGGTCCTCAGGCAGCGGCTTAAAACTCTTTGGATCAAGAAGAAAGTAATGGTTATAATGATGGGGATGATGGTGTAGTTAATAATACCTCTGGGCAAAAAAGCAGTGAATCTTCTAACATATCTTGGCCTACATGTTATCTTATGGAGTAAAAGCCCTCCCCCCCACTCCCTCACGGTGCAAAATAAAATGCCTGTACACAAATGGTTGAAATTTATATCAGGACCAACAAGGGGCATAATCACATCCCAAAAGACGCTTGGGATTTATTTATTCCTCTAGCCGCTGTTGAAGAAATTGTGAGACACAAAATCCTAGAGGCAAGAAGAGTTTGCGTACTTGAAAGTAAATTGTCAAGGTGTAACTAGAGAGAGAATGTTCATCTTCTGGGAAATTTTGCTTCATGTTGACGAAGATAAATGCTCGGATGTTTCAGTTAGTGAACTTCCGCTGGAGGTGATCGAGGCGTTTATGATCATAATATCTTCTAACCCCTTTCTGCATATATCTGTATATCCGGATATGGAGAAGTTCATTACTATTGCGTAAACAACAGCAACAGTACAATGGGTTGTCAGAAGAGAAGGTCTTCATGTGTGCTGCTTCAAAGGCCATAAAAAAGAGACAGTGTGATGTGAGTGCACAAAACATGATCCTGGGACCATAGCAGTGTGATGTGCCACAGCTTTAAAAACTGGTGTGATGCTTTTTAGTTTAATGATTTGAGCTTTTTAAATACCATACTCATGTACTTGTCAACAGCCTGTGGCAATGAATAGTGGTGGCTTATGTCTGCATAATGTAATATATTAAAATAAATATATTCTGGTTTAAAAACTATGCTCTTTTTAATTTAATAAAAACTATTAGAAATAGAAAAAGATACCTGTTTTCATTTAAATTTTCGTATTAGACACGATGGGTCCAATGGACCAGGGATACGCACGTGTGTACGATGTGGGTCATGCACAGAAGAGTTAAGCCCATTTGCAGCGAATTTCGAGTGGTAGGCGTTGGAAACACCCAACAAAAAACCGAATATTTGGTTCCGGTACGTGGATGATAAGTTTCTGGAGGCACGGCAGAGAGAAACTATTTCGTTTTCACAAGCATCTCAATGGGATACATTCGAGGATTCTATTTTCCATGCAGGAAGAAGTTGGCTGAAGATTAAATTTTCTTGACGTGCTAGTTTTCAAGAAAGAACAGATAATTTAGGCCACACAGTTTAACGAAAACCCACGCACAGAGACCTTTACCTATCCTGGGATTCGTACCATCACCTACAGCAAAAGCAAGGCATTATAAAAACGTTGACGGATGGAACAAGGAATATCTGCGAACCAGAGCTGCTTGAAACGCAATTAAAAAGCATATATTTATATGATTCCATGTAGTTGTGGTCAATAAACGACTAGAGGAGCGCAAAAGCGATTGGTAAAGGGCGGAGATTGACAAAACAGGTTTTGAGGTACGCGCTTCGCAGTCTGGAGCCCACCACGTTTATCCTGATGGGATTAAAGAACTGGCGGCCATAAGCCGATACCTTAGAGGACTTTACAGAAAGGCCACAGAGATTGTAAAACACCCCTGGGATTTCAGTAGAAAGGAGGATGGTGTGAAAATGAATAGACATTTGGATCCCAGTTCTGAAGAAGATGTATACCAGTCTTCCACCATGGCGTGACAGCAACAGCGGACGAGAGCAGTCGACAACGACCAACTGCGCTCGGGTATTCAAAACATGTGACGTCAAGCCGCTGCGCGGAAGCTCGTGTAAACGAAATTTTCCCGCAGTCATTAGCGAGCCAGGGTGTGAATCGAACTCGCAAAGTAGCTGCGACCCGCTTGAAAGTGTTCTCCGCAGACGGAAACGAAACCTTGGGTAGAAATGCGAAATCCTTTAGACCATTTCATAATAGTCCAGATTGTTTTATTTACTGTGACATTTCTGGCCATTATAGTTTACATTTTACATACTCCCTAAACATTCTACCGTTAAATTTTAGTCATTTAGTTATCAATATTAGTTTTACAGACCGCATCAGAATACAGATAGTTTCCAGTGCTCCTGCCTTATCATGTGGTGTAGGAACTGTCGTGCAAAACTTTCTACACAGCGGTAAAGAGAGGTGGGCTACAGAGTAGTGTGGCGACTGTCGTCGTAGGAAAGCCGGGCAGAAGTAGAAATAATAAGCGAACAGGATAACGAAATAAACAGAAGATTTACTTAACTGGTACGTCTCCAAGCATATGAAGACTCATTATGAATAATGCGACAAGTATTTGAGTCCAGCTCATAAAATTGTAAACAGGATAGGGCTTGCTTTACTAAGTACGAACAACGGTGTCGTGTCGAAGGGGCTCCAACTGGAAGTAGGCTGAGTGGCTGCCGTCGGCCATTATGTATCGTGGCGTCAGAGGGCGCTTGCAGCCCAGAGGCACCGGAGTCGTGGCTCAGTGGGCACGCAGCACAGGGTCCGCCAGACCCCGCATGACTGCTATCAGCGTCAGACAGTGTAGGGTAATTACATGTATATTTTCTGTGTGCGTGTGTGTGTGTGTGTGTGTGTAAATTTTAATGAATAATCTGTGTGTGGTGTAATTGTAGCGTATTGTATGAAATTGTCTTTTAACTACATAAAAGTTAATTTTTTTTATCACAGCTCTGTTTTCAATCTTCTAAACTGTAAAAACGTTAACATAGATTTATTACACCAAACACTTCAGTGTGCTAAATAATTAATCGTAATTATTTCCTTTTATTGAACTTACGTGCCGGCCGGTGTGGCCGAGCGTTTCAAGGCGTTTTAATCTGGAACCGCGCGTCCGCTACGGTAGCAGGTTCGAATCCTGCCTCGGGCATGGATGTGTGTGATGTCCTTATGTTAGTTAGGTTTAAGTAGTTCTAAGTTCTAGGGGACTGTTGACCTCAAATGTTAGGTCCCATAGTGCTCAGAGCCATTTGAAATAATTTTTTTTTAACTTACGTTATTGTGTACATGCGTTGTGGCACACCAAAGAAAAAGCAACACTTCAACATGATCTCTTTTGGTCTCAAGAGTTGAAATTTTAGAGGTCGTAAGTATATATATCTATTAGTGGCACACTGGTTTATTAATTTTAATTGCATGAAGCATATTTAGTTATAACTGTCTCTGTAATGGCGCCTACGTGAAAAGTAACGTACTCGACATGTGGGACCCAGCATGGCGAAACTGACATCAGTAAAAGAAAATAATGGCTGAAATACTTTCATACTTTAATAAATGCATAAACTGAATAATTAATCTCAATAATATCTGGCCTAGGAGAACCATAAGTGCCAATAATAGTTGTACCGAATGTAATGGCGGACCACAATAGGGTGAGGTCGTAACTAATAAAACTTCTAATAACTACAGGATAGGACACAGTTCTCCTATAAATAAAGGATGGTTTCAACAGTAGCAAATAGCATTTTGTATCCTGAAAACAATTTAGATAAATTAACAATTATTACACGTATTACAGACCTCTTAATATGGAACGTAGGAAGTGTGCGACTTGCTAGCTCAGCGGTACCACTCCTAAAGGTACAGTGTCAACTATTTTATTAGGTAAACGAAAATTAACAGAATTTATTTTTTCTTTCTTACTCACCGCCTACGTATATAAAGAATCGTGCTTTTGTCTTTGTCCTTTTCACTCGATGCACTTCACATGAAAAAAATGTGAATGTTTTTCGCATATTACAGGAAAATGTTAAGTCTTTTCACAGGGAAAAACACGCAAGGAGACGACACAACAGGAAATTTCAGTGCTATGATGTCCGTGGTATCGATACGTGATACCATAGAAACTAACTAATTAAAGTTAATACGCTATATTTGTAATCTGTACAGTCTCGTATTCAATAAATAGAAAAAATTTCTTATAACTATCAAAATTCCCAAAATGCATTCAGAGGGGTCTTTGCTGATAACTTTTGAAAGAATTATGTACTAGTATGCTCTGAATTTATCACCGAAGATTTAAGACTGTCGAAGCATCACTACACGTAATCGATAATTGTTAAAAGAAGTACTAAGCAACCCTAACCAAAACTGTTGGAAATGACTCAATTTATACACGTTAAATGACAAAAAACGAAGTTATAATGAAATACAGCACTCCAAGTCAGATATGAAAACCATAGTGTTAAACTTTTGAAATATAGTTCATAAAAGTAGATAAGATCACCACGACGTATTCTATATAGAAAATTAACATGCTAAATATTGATGTGAATTTGGTACATGTGGAGCAATAATTAATTAAAAAAAGAATAGTGGAAAAAGTAACCTATCCACCTATTATGTACACTAAATCTCCTCACATCGGCTATGAAAATGACGTAAGCGTGTGAGCGTGAACGAAACTGTAAATTAAGTCAAACACTTCACAATAATAACGGAAGATGTAATATAAGTTACTGTTGCCAATAACTTGCTCCATCTTTTCAGGTATAAACTGTGCAATTGAAGGATCACTTTCTTCGGAACCACGTAACCGTCTTCCATTCCAGAGCAAAAATTTTAAATTAGGCTCAGTGGTGCCATCAACGTTCCTTTGTAATGGTGCGACGACGCCCTCGGAAGCTTATGTGATATCGGTAGTTATTTAATAATGCGACAATGGCACGAAATTTCCCAACGCCACCCTAGACGTGTCACACAATGGGAAGCTCGTCAGAGCTTCTCTTTCCCAAATTTCACCTCTTCCTTTGACGCCTCCGCGATGGGGGTCAGAACCGCTATATTAAGCGTTGAAATCACCCGGTTTCTTATGGAGGCAGCCGTGGAAAACATTTGAAACACACCTCAGGTCAGAATTTAAACACAAAGTCCTCAGAGGTTGGCGTAAAGGTTGTCAATGAAACCATCTCTTTCCTTGGGACGTTGATTCCCACGCATTTCGCCACGAAAACGGCAGTTCGCAGTGTAATGAACAATTAGAACACCTTCTTGACGACTCTCGGCTCTGTTGTCACCTCCTGGGCGATTAAACCATTCTCAAACGACATCATGGGACTCCAACCCAATCGACATGATTTAACGCCTTGGAATATAGCGCCACCGCAGTTTTTTCTGTCGGGTACGGGTTGGAACCCCTAGGGACCGTTCGAACCATTCGACACAATTTGAACGTGACCTGAAACAGAAAAGGGTCCTTATGCCTTTCCAGTGATTCTGTATCCCGCCCTCCTGTGTCGTACATACACGATGAAACGGCCAATGGTTCCTCTAAGATCTCCCAATTCGACAAAATGCACGGTAGAACCTGTTCACATTTATTATTTTCAAAATATGACTTCACAGAGAATACCTTCAAAATGCTCCTAGGCGCCCACAGGTAGGTAATTGGTCTCGGATGTGTCTCAAGTTGTTGCCTTTCTGAAAATTACTTGGGTGACTTTACAGCTTACAGCTTACTAAACTAAACAAAATAAAATATAATGATTAGAAAAATCAAATAATCGCCATAGATTTTAGAAACGGTATGCTCTCTTCATTACAATCAGATTTGTATTACTTCCCAATGAAGTTTAAAGAAACTCAACAACAATGTATATAAAGTTTGTAGAATTTTCATGTTTTAGATAATTTGAAACTCCCTGCACGATAGTAAAAATATTCAAATTCAATGCTTTTGCAACACCTAAATACGAAAATAGCAATTAAGCAAGAGAAAAAGTCAGTCATGAAAGCGAAAGAGATGAACAACTATTTTTAGTTTGCCAGTATTATTGCACCTACATTATTTTACTATTACTTTAACTACATAATCGTTCAAATAATAACGACTCCCTCTCAAACTTCCTAGTCTGGCACAGGAAATGTCAAATCAGTGCTGCCTACTCTGGAAACTGAAAATTCGTTCTGAATTCACTCTCTCTGTTGAAGAAACAGACTAAGAATTTATTACTAAACATTTTGATGATGGGCATAATGGCGTCATCGATGGCGAAGCCGTATTGGCAGCAGCATAGGAAGACAGCATTTGAACAGGGTTTAGCATTTCATATTTGCCTCACAATAAGACAGCCTGTGGAGGGTCTTGTACTCCATAATTTTCCGCTACTTTTGGAGTACCAGTCAGTCTGACGAGCGAGGGTAGTGGTGCTCTCCACAGTTCACACAGGTGGAAGGAGGCGCACGTGGAGTATTCAGATAAAGTGAACGTCCACAGTCTCTACATGTGGCGCTGGGATTGCACTGGGAGGACATGTGTCCGAATTTCCAGCATTTAAGGCACTGCATAGGGGAAAGGACATAATGTTTGACGTCACAGCAGTACACCATCACTTTGACCTTCTCAGGTAACGAATCACCCTCAAAGGTCATGATGAAGGCACCACTGGCAAACCTATTGTCTTTGGGTCCCCTGTAAACGCGTCAGACGAAATGAACACCTGCAATTCTAAATTGGCACGTAGCTCGTCGTCGAAGTGCAGCAGAAGGTCGCGATGAAAAGTAATTCCCTGGACTATGGTGAGGCTTTTATGGGGAGTGATCAAAACGGGAACATTACTCAGCTTGTCACAGGCTAGTAACGCCTGGGACTGGGTGACGGATGCCATCTGAATCAAAATCGACCCACTGCACATTTTTGACAGTGCTTTCACTGCCCTAAACGTATCCTCCAGGTGCTCAATAAAAACAGATGGTTCGTATGTAGGAAGTATTTCCCATCAGTTCTGCCGCACACTAGGTAATGAGGCGAATATGGATCTTCGGAAGCCTTACGTTACTCCCAAAGTGTTGCTAGGGAGGAGAATGATTTAGGGTTATACATGCAAGCATTGAAATCAACCATTCCCTTCTTAGAAACTGCTCGGCCATTCTGTCCCCAGCAAAAGATGACGATCCTCTTCATTCTGATCATTGGCCATCCCCACAGCCACATGACAAAATGACTGTTTCCTGGAGTTCTGATGCCCCAGGAAGACAGGCATCTACTACTTGGCATACATAGGGAGTTTACAGTTCAGGCATCAGCAGTTCGATTTCTGAGTTGTCAGGGGGCTAGCACCAAATGGGTATATAACGGCCCCACCACAACGGACTGCCTACGGTGCTGGATATTGGTTGCAGAGAAATCCAATATTCTCATGGGGGCGAAAGAGGACAGGAGACAACGGAACTAGATGATGTACCCTGGAATGGTCCTCCCTCAAGTAATAGAATTGCAGGTGGAGATGCAAAACCATGACTAGAATAGGTGCAGGTTGAGTCGCGCATGGCTCGTGTTCGTGCCATACCTCATTTGACATTCTGTTTGTACTGAACTACCACCTCGTTACGTTAATTTCAATTACTGGTGTCACTGAGTTGCCGCCTTGTCTGCCTGTGAGTGGCAGCAGCGGCGCTTCTCGGTATAAGCCGTGGCGTATTATCTTTGCTGTCTGCTATTACTTGTCGGTTGTCGTGTATTGAGAGTTAGTTCAGATGTTCCAGTAAGTGGGAACGTGCCAGCAGTAAGTTCGGACCTGGCAGTGTTTGAGTTGGCACGCAGCACAAGTTCAGTTGGGGCGCAGCAGCGGTGAGGTCTGGACCCCTATCACTCGCCCGACGGCTGTCGTCACACATGATTCGAGTGGCGACGACTTCGATTGGTTGTCGATCGGTCGCCTTGCCGGACGACGTGTATTTGGTCGGCGATCGCTTATGGGTTGGCTCTGTGTGCCGACTCGTGATTCATCCCTGTTATTGTAGATTCACTGCTTTTAGCATTGTATACTTCTTTATCCAGGTGTTTGTGAAACTGTGTGTAGTTTGTGTGATTCTCGTTGACAAGTTATTTTAAATGTTGTCGGCTTACTGACTCTGGGCAGTCGGCTGGTTGGTGTGGATCAGCCAGGAAATCTCCGCTTGGCGCATTGGGCCGGGCCTGCTGTCGGTCTCTACGCAGTGTTCGAGTGTGTGGGAGCTGTTCCGATTGCTACGTGGTTCGTGGCTCACCGACCCAGGGCATTAAAGTTGAGTGGTGATTTAATTGCCGAATCCAAACTGTTCCATTGTACCATTCGTTTTCATGGATGGCTTTTGGGGGTATTCCCATGAGCAACAGCGAGTGTTCGAGTTGGTGAAAGTTTGGCCACCATCCAGTGGAGTTTAACTGTATTTTGGTTATTTGAAGTCCAAGTGCACCAGCGGAATGTTCTGTTTTGTGACCGTTAGCGTTCCGGTTACCTGCCCTGACCGACCGCTGATTTAAAATTCAGGCAGTGTCCTTTCCTCACCTTGTTGTTGCTGTCCAACATGCGTGTGTAGTTTTGACAACTAATGCATACTTGGTTGTGGGTGACTACACCTTTTACGTTAATGGTTTGAGTTCCTTGTGCACTGGTCGGGTGGAAAGCAAGTCGTCCTGTCGGTGGGTCCGCTGACTACCTCTTGGGTGGGTTGCTGGCGGGTCGGATATAGTTGGGCCGACTACCTGTCTCCCTTACGCGAACGTTAATATTTCAAGTGCAGACCGACCCCCGGAAGCTTCTATGCGCCGCTGGCTGTACTGCCTTTTCTTATTGGTGTTTGATTGTGTATTTTAATGGCTTATACCCGATGGTTTGAAACTGTATTCTTTTACTTAGGTTTTAAATAATGGACATTCAGCCACTTTAAAATTGAGTGTTCCTTACTTGTCAAGTCTTGCATTCTTTGGGCCCTCAGCCTCATTCAAAATATATTTTTTTTTATAAACTTTGGGCCTTCTGCCTTTTGAAATTTATTGTAGCTGTGTTTTTCAATAACGGCCCTTCCGTTGCTTTAAAATTTAAATCCCTTACTTGTTAAATCTTAGATTGCTTGGGCCTTCAGCCTGTGTAAAATAATGTTTAAAGATAAAGTTTTGGTCCTTCTGCCTACTAAAAATTATTTTAGTTGTTTTAAGTAATCGGCCTTCAGCTGTTTTTAAATTAAATTTCTTTGCTGTTCAAGTGTTGGATTTGTTGTGCCTTCAGCCAAGTTATAGAACTTACTTATGTGAGACCTTCTGCCTTCTAAATATTCTGTTTTGAGTCTGAATTTTAAGTTAATTCCTTTCAGCCGTTTCTAAATTTAAGTGGTTGTGCCCTTAAGGCATAAGATAGTGTGGCCTGTTCAGCCGATAACTAAGTTCAAAAATATTTGCTGTATTGTTTGTACAACTAAATAAAGTTATATGTGTTTGAGTGTAACTGACAGCCCCCTTTTGTGCCTTTTCCACAATTCCAACTACCTGTTCTGTCCGGCGGACTTAAGCAGGGTGTTTCACAGGTGATCGAATCTAATGACACTATGGATAACTGGTGCACCATGTAATTCGTCCTTCCCCAAATGGCCCGCACTTCTGTACAATTTGGGAAGTGGTAGGTCAAACCACAAAATGGGACCTGAACTTATAGGGCCGAAAGATGAGGGACTTCTTTCAGCCGCCTCTTACGACAGGCAGGAATACCTTGGTCCTATTCTTCTCGGTCCTATGCTTCAGGGTTTTTCCGTGCACACTATTGTTAGAAGACTGTCAGAGGCCAGCGTCGAATTCTCTTATAAAGGGGAGTTTCTCTGCTTTTGTGCTGGCGAAGTGGGAGTATTGGTTAATATCTTTGTGGGTCATCGTCATAGGCTAATATTGCCAAGCTAATACGGAGGAAGGGATGTTATTGGCTAGACTCTTCTGGATACTATTGCTGACCCATCATCATTGGATAGAAAGGCACTATTCCACACTTAGATGGGGAAGGGTTATTGGTTATCGTAGAGAATAATATTGGCACATAGTCACTTCTTATACTATCAGCAGTTTTTGTTTAACATGTCATCTAGAATGCCTGGGCTGAGGAACGTGTAGTCACCGACACAGTTTCCCCTATGTTTTATATACGTCGGTGAGGAGTGTGGCAGTTTGTACACAGTTTCGGAAGTTAGCACGTAGCGTAAAGTTTGTCCGTTTCTGTTTCAGTAATGGTCGTCCAGGAAGTTTACGTTACATTCAAGTCACATATAAGATATACCACAGAAAAATTGTGGTTATTTCGTCATTTACGGGATTGCACGTGCAGACTAATAATAGACTCTTTCGTCTTTGTTGCTCCACACGCATCATCTGACGCCGTTCAGGCCCATTACTCACTGAGGTGACTAAACTCGTGGGATATCGCCCAGTATCATGTCCTGTCTTCTTTTGCTTGGCATAGTGTAACAACGCGACATGGTGTGGACTCAACAAATCGTTAGAAGTCCGCTGCAGATATACTGAGCCAAACTACCTTCGTAACAGTTTGTATTGGGAAAGTGTTATCGGTGCAGGATTTTGTGCACAAACTGACCTCTCGATTATGTCCCATAAAGATCCGTACGGATTCATGTCGGGTGATCTGGACGGTAAAATCGATCCCTCGAATTGTCCACAATGTTCTTCGAACCAATCGCGAGCAACGGTGGATTTGTGACATAACGTCGTTTTTTTGAAACATGAGATCCATGAATGTCTGCGAATGCTTTCCAATTAGCAGAACCTATCAATTTCCAGTTAATGAGCGGTTCAGTTGGACCAGAGGACACAGTCCATTCCATGTAAACACAGCCCCACACCGTTGTGGAGACATCACCACCAACTTGCACAGTGCCTTGTTGACAACTTGGTTTCCTGGCTTCGTGGTGTCTTCACCACACGCCAACCCTACCATCAGCTCTTACCAACATCAATCGTAACTCATACGACAAGGGTACGGTTTTACGGTCGTTAATGTCCAATCGGTATTGTCAGAAGAAGCGCTGAAGGCTAGCTGATGAGGCCAATTGCTGTCACAGCATCGACAGGCTGTTCTGAAAGACCAGCCAAAATTACGAGTACTTAGTGTTAGTGTCGCCTGGAGTATGATTGCATAACAGCAAAGCCACTCACGTCGGTCGTCTGCTGCCATAACCCAGCGTCACTGTCCTAACAAATGGTTCAAATGGCTCTTACGACTATGGGACTTAACTTCTGAGGTCATCAGTCCCCTAGAACCTAGAACTGCTTAAACCTAACCAACCTAAGGACATCACACACATCCATGCCTGAGGCAGGTCTCGAACCGTAGAGGTCGCGCGGTTCCAGATTGTAGCGCCTAGAACCGCTCGGCCACCCCGGCCGACACTGTCCTAACAGATATGTTCGTAAGTCCTACATTGATTTCTGGGGTTATTTCAAGCATTGTTGCTTGTCTTTTAGCACCGACAATTATATCCAAACGCCGCTGCTCTCAGTCGTTATGTGAAGGCCTTCGATCACTGTTTCGTCCGATGTGAGAAAAATGCCTGAAATTTGCACTCTCGGCACACTTTTGACGTTATGGATGTCATAATAATGAATTCCCTAACAATCTCCTAAATGCAAAGTCCCATGCGTGCAGTTGCAACAACCGTTTCGCATTCAAAGTCTGTTAAATCTGATGGTGCGACCATAATTATGTCGTAAAAGTATTCACATGAATCAGATGAATACAGATGTCAATCTTTCCAATTCACTGTCCTTTTATACCCTGTGTATGTGATATTACCGCAATGTGCGTATGTGTAATCGCTATCCCACGACTTTTGCCATCTCTGTGGATATCGCACCAAGCCTAGTAACAAAATCTAATACGAACAACGCTAATGCATTGTGGTCTCCTTTATACCTGTCACAGAGAACTGCAGCTCTTATCATTTACGCCCCATTGATAGTATATATGTGTACGAAGTTACGTTACCTTCCCACCAAGTTTTCTTCGATGTAGAAAATCCGTAATAAATACGAAAACATTTTTTTCTCAGTTACGAATGAACAGGAAATAAAAAAATCTGCTTGTGCAAAAGTGGGTAACACTTAAGTAATATACAGTAATAGCAGTAATAATATTACTATCTCTCAATGGAACTGAGTTGCGGAATTGACGCTATGGAAGACGTCTTTGTGAATGGTCCGAAGGTATCGACTGGGAGAGAATGACGCACAAGGCGGTTAGGCTACACTTTCAGGAAGACAGCTACGTCACGCCAGCTGATGAGGCCAATTGTTGTCACAGCCTCGCCAGGCTGTTCTACGATACCAGCCAAAATTAGGAGTACTTAATTTTACTGTCGCCTGAAGTACCGATTGCATGACAGCTTTTACACTCAAGTGTAATGATGGATGCTGTTTTCCCAGCAGCATCAAGGACGGACCGCACCATAATCTTCAAAACTGCCCCTAGTTAGTCATGGACTTTGTACCTGCTCGTAGCTGTATAAGGAAGTTCATAGTTCCACACGGTATCTAAAGAATCGCGTTATATGTGACTGACTTTTTACTAGGGAAGTAGAACTTTAATTTACGAATTTATTCCTCAGTGGAGTTCTTCAATTCCGTTTTTTCCAATGTAGTCCGAGCTTTCTTTCAATAGAATTTAGATGACGAAGAGCAGTGAGGCGATACTGTATCTTCGGGAGTCGGCTCGGGAAAACAATACTTATGAGGCATCTAAAAGTAAGCGACATTTAATAACATCACAAAACTGAAACCAACTGAACGTGTAAGAACCGGTCTTTTCAGTCACTTTTCACTGCTGTTTCAGATCATATAAATCTGCAATATTAACATTTACCACATTGCTGGCTCACATTCCTTCAGTGCCAACTTTCAAGATTGGAGTAGTGTCTCCTGTTCTAATATTAACCAGGCTGAGAGGTTGAGAGACGTTTGTCAGCACTGTTGTCTGGCGTTTCGTATCCAGTGCACAATATGAGGCGGTGTGTTGGATTAACTGTTTTAAAAATTTCTGTTACAGTTCATCCTGGAGTTAGTCCTAAGCAGTTTAGAATAGCTGACATTGACTGATCCTGCTGTACTAATCCCAAATCCTTCGAACGTCGTCAACGTAGTGCCAGTGCCGACAGTGGACAGTGTTTTGTGCCACAATTTAAAAACTTAGCTGTCCACAGACCACGGAAACAATAAGTGAGCGATCGAGTCTATACCTACTTAATTGCTATAGTGGGAGAGTTACCCTTCAGCTCTGTAACATTGCGAAAGAAATTCAAATTGCCAATCTACTGTCGCTATGTCAGTGAAATTTTTGTAGCTCCTGTCGCCTAAAGTAAGCAGAAAAATCACGGCATACTTCGTAAAAACAGTGTGAATTAGTTCAATAGAATTGCAACAGTGGCACAAATTAGCACTAATATTACAACCTGATACAACATATATCAAGTGTCTAGCGATGTCCACGTTTGTTTAGAACAAAAAAAAAAACTAGTATACGCAATGACTATTACTTGATTTTATACATTCTATGACGAAAAATATTGTAATTATCGTTACTGTCCTTACACTGGGAAACAGTCACATAAAAGTATATGGATCACCTGGTCTGTAGTGTTATACTTCAATATATCCATCATGAATTGAAATAGACACGGAAGACATGGCATGCTTAAATAAAGAAAGGAAATGCCTACAATAGTGACATCCCGTGCTTAATTTTATAGTTATAATCTGTATTAGGTTGATGCATGGTTTCATAGCGTTTTTATTTTGCAAGTTGGTATTCCGTTGCTACGGGTTTATTTATCGATTGTCATTTTCTTATTTGCAGTTCACTGTTGTTATTTGAGTATACATATCGTCAATTTTTTCATTTGGAGATAGTGAGTGGAGTTGAGGACGCTAGAAAGTAGAGTGAAATTGGAGAGACCGGAACATTCCCGACACATTCTTCTGTCTGAGTTCCATAGAGGGGTGACAGCAATGGAGGCCACCAGAAACATGTGCGCCGTGTAAGTGGATTGTGCCACTGGACAGAGCGTGGCAAGTAAATGGTTTTCTCGTTTTAAGGAGGATCGTTTTGACCTTAATAACTGTATACGTTCACGAAGACCTTCGGGGTTTCACGAAAGTTGTTCAAACGCATTAACACACAGTGAGTCACGTCTGTGCTCTCGAGAAACGGCAGGTGTGATGAGTTGTGGTAATTTCATCGTCGTGCGACGTTTTCATGCAATGGAGAAGCTTCAAAAGTTGGGTGTATGGGTACCGCATGGTCTAAACCAAAACTACAAAAATCTGCAGCTGCACGTATCTGCATTTCTGCTTGCTAGTTATCAATTGGCTCGTGAACAACACCGACTAGTCCTATCCTGTACTATTACTGGTCACAGCAAAAGGTGTCTTTATGTTAACACAAGGAAAAGATAGGAATGGCTGAGTCCAAACAAAACCGCAATTCCCTGTACAAAGACCTGCGCACATCCGCATAACGTAATGTTGTGTGTCTGGTGGAACAGCATTGTTGTGTTGTACTACGAATTGCTTCCCCAAGGTGCTACGATCACTACTGACATATGTTGTCAACAACTGAGACGTCTTGCAGACGCGATCCAAGAACAACCACCAGGAAGACTGCGTGAAGTGATGCTACTCAACGGTAACGCCCGCCCGCATTCTGCTAGACTGACAAAAAGCACTATTCACGAGTTGGGATCGGAAGTCAGTCCGAACCCACCTTATTCACCTGATCTTGAGAGCTCACAGTCTCATCTCTTCTGTTATCGGAAAACCGAATGGATATGCTTTCTGAACATGACGAGTTCTTCGCCGCGAAACCATGTGATTTCTACAGACGTGGAATAGGAAAGTTACATCATCGTTGACAGACTGTTGTAAATAGTGAAGAAGAATATATTATTGATAAATAAAGTCTCGGTTATGTGCATTTGTTGTGAAACATCCTGACAGAATAGAACTGTGTGCCACACTGTGACTCGAAATCGGGACCTCTGCCTTTGGGAGCAAGTGCTATACAGACTGAGCTATCCACAAACCTTCCTCACAGCTTTACTTCCACAGCACCTCATCTTGTACCTTCCAAACATCACAAAAGCTCCCATGCGAAACTTGTAAGACTGGCAGTATTGGAAGGAAGTATATTGTGGAGACCTGACTTAAACATTTAGAGCATTTACCCGCGGAGGCAAAGGTCTGAATTAGAGTCTCAGTCCAGCACATACTTTTAATCTGCCAGGAAGTTTCGTATCATCGCACACTCTTCTGCAGAGTGAAAATTTCGTTCAGTGTCTAATGTGTTTATTAAACTTCTGGGAACACGCTAAGAACGTTTCTATTACAAAGACGGAAACTCGACAATCCGAACGAGAACATTCTTCGAGAATCATCACCTGAAGCTCAAATGTCATTCATACCTTTTCTTGTGTGATACAACTTTTTATGATCCAGTTGTAAAATTAAATTTTAGCAGATGCAGCCATAGTCTCTTCGCAGAAATATTCGCAGCACCACGTTATTCGCTTTCACCGACTACTTTCTTTACGGGGTCGTGGGAACCATCGCCTGCGCGTGATCTGCCCGCAGAGCGCAGCTGCCGGCTGGGTCATATATCTAGCCGGCGCCGGGCTAGACGCCCCTCTAGCAGCCATGTTCAGCCACGCGGGAAAGGCGTGGTCCGATAAGCGAGTGGAGGTGCTTGTCTTGCAGGGCACGAACCGGCAATGCGCGACTACCGAACTCCAGTGCGAGGCCGGGAAGTCTAACCGGAAAAATGGCCTGTACCCTCTGGCCACAACGGATAACATCACTCCAGTACCACTCGGGCACCCAAGTATAGATCAGGATTGAGCAGTCTCAACTGAAAAGCAACTGAGATTCCTTGGGAAACAATATTTTTATTTATTTAATCTGATGAGATTGGGCTATGACCCTATCTGTAACGTCGGAGCAGTTTTACATACAATTTTTTTACACTATAGTCACTAAGGAAAGACAATGTGGTTAACGCTTATGCCTAGTGAGCAGCAGGCCTAGCTTCGAATCACAGCCCGTGGTCCAAATTTTCATTCGTCGCTTCAGTCTTCATATATACATCATAAATGCCAAAATTTAAAAAATACAAATAAAATGCTGTTAAAATAAAAAGAAAAAGTTTGAATTTGACGACAGCGTGACTGGCAGTACTAAGAACTAATAAAGTTCATACTGCTGATATTACAAATACGGTTCCTGCTGCTAATTATAATACCAGTATTGATGATGATAATAATAATAATAATACCAGTGATTGCAGGACATACAGAATACACGAGGGTTGGAACTTTAATAGTAGAAACTTTTTATTTACAAATTGTACAAAATAGATACGTGTTTCAAAGTTTTATTGACCTTCGAAGTAGTCACCAGCAGTGTGTATAACCCGTTGCCAGCGATGTGGAATTCGTAGGATACTCACATCAGTGCCAGTTGTGTTGACAGTCTCTTGCCTACAAATTTGTAGCAGTTCTGAACCGAATGTCGTGAAATGTTTCCTTCAGTTTGGAAATTGAGTTAAACTTACGATGGCGAGTTTCTAACGCCAGAATAGGTTCGTGCACACATTAGGCATCTTCTCTTTCACTAGGACAATGTCAACGACACAAACGTGCTGCGACATTTGCAACAATCCCACGGTCTAGGTCCACTGTTGTCTATCATCCTCCATACATTCCCGACTTGCAACCATCCGATTCTTATGTCCCCAAAACGTAAATAATGCCTACGAGGGCTTCACTTTGACAGTGAGAAGCGGTGCACACAGAGGTGACGTTGCAGCTGCGTCACCGTAGTCAAACACTATACAACGACAGTATAATCAAACTTGTCTCTCGTCGGGAGAAATGTGTTCGTTCTAAGAGAAATTATTTTGAGAAATACATACTTAGACGTGAAGAAAAAAGATGTGTTGATGAAGTTTGTTTTACTTAAAAAGTTTTTAAGTCTTCACACAAAAAATTCTAGAGGCATTGCTTTTCAGTATGGCTTCGTCAAATGCTATATATTTCTAGAAGTATTTATGTAAAAATTTTGAAACTGGAAAAGGTCTTTCCCATGGAGTACCTGGTATTAGCAAATAAACAGAATATTTTAATGTCTTATCAATTTTACCTGTATTGAAAATTTTGTCTTGGTTTCCATTAGCTTCTATTTTCAAAATGTAGTTATCTTTTGCAAGGTTTCCTATGATACTAATGCTTTACTTGATTTCACTTACTGGACGTAGGTGTATAACATTGTATTAATGCAACAGACTATTAAGTACAGTTGTTGTTGTTGTTGTTGTTGTTGTGGTCTTCAGTCCTGAAACTGGTTTGATGCAGCTTTCCATGCTACTCCATCCTGTGCAAGCTGCTTCATCTCCCAGTACGTACTGCAGCCTACATCCTTCTGAATCTGCTTGGTGTATTCATCTCTTGGTCTCCCTCTACGATTTTTACCCTCCACGCTGCCCTCCAATACTAAATTGGTGATCCCTTGATCCCTCAGAACACGTCCTACCAACCGATCCCTTCTTCTGGTCAAGTAGTGCCCAAACTCCTCTTTTTCCCAATTCTTTTCAATACCTCCTCATTCGATATGTGATCTACCCATCTAATCTTCAGCATTCAGAAATAAAAAAACTAGAGACCACTGTGCAAGGACAGTAATGACAGCATTTTCTCGATCGTAAAACTTTTAAATTTCAATCAAATATTAGTTCCTAGGTACATGGTCACGTTGTACCTAGAAACGTGTTTTCACATTTGTATAAACCTTAATTATCTTTTGTAATTTCAAGCAGAGACTGCAGCACATAGAAAGTAAATGCCTTCAGTTAAAAATGGAAAGAGAAAATATATTGAACTCACATTACAGGGCAAAAGCCGGAAACGTGTACCACGGTACAAAGCTCTCCTCTACAATCGAACTTCACAAAACTCTACATAGCAATAAGTAAGGATAATTGCTGTGCTGAGCAGTGATAAAACTTTCGTATTTATCTCATACTTCGAAAAATAGTCTATAGAAACGTAGCTCTCTATTCCCTTCCATCAGAGACAGCAGCGCGTCGCCGGTTGATGGAGGAGGGGGTGGGAGAGGGCAGGGACGGTCTTTGCTCTGAATTAGGCCTCAGGAAAACACCATCGGACTGGTAATGGAAACGACGGATCCAGCTCCCCGTGTTTATGCTCATTTCCGACAGGTGACAGCTGTTCTGCACAACAGCATGACAAACATTTGCGGACACTAGAGAGCGCTAAATTCCTATGGACCTGAAATGCGATATGCGTACTCACCACTTCCCTCGCCACCATACAGTATCTCCCAGCTGTGACGCGTTCACCACTGTGTGGGATGTATGAAGTGTGCGGCGTGCCTGTGGGAGGACATGTTTCATACACGTACTAGATGTGTAAATTGCACCTGCTACCTGATAGTGAGTGTTGACCGTGAGAGTCGTCGAGATAAGAGCTGCGTGTCGACCAGACAGCAGTTATGAAACATAGATCATCCTATTTGTGGGTAAACTTTATACAAAGGGCGTTCAAAGAGTTTTGCACAGTCATCTCTAATTTTTTTATTCCTCGCAGGAGGAGAATGAAATTTTCTCTGAACATACTTGGAACATTTAGCTGTAAGTAGGTGCATAAGAGTATTTTCTTTTATTTACAGGTGAGCCATAATGGACCGTGAAGTAGATGTCAGGTCGCGACAACTGTCGGTGATGGAGTTGCTCTTCAAAATCGGCGATGACACTGCCACATCGATTCACAGGAAGTTGCTCCCTGTTTATGAGGAGGACACACTGGGTCGCAGCAGTATCCAGCCGTGGTTGCAGAGGTTCTACACGATGCGGTGGATCGTCCACTGCAGTGAGTGATGTGAATATGGAGATCATTCATCAAATCATCCAAAATGACACATGTGTGATGACACGGCACCTTGCTGAAATGACTCGTTTATCACTGGGTAGTGTGATATCACTGATACAGTCACTAGGGTACAGAAAAATGTGTGCACGTTAGGTGTCTAGATTACTGACAACAGATATGAAATCGATAATGAAGAATGTGTGCAAGGGTCTCATGAAGACCTTTACTGAAGAGCGGAAACAGTGTCTTGACGGCGTCATTACCCAGGATGAAACATAGTTGTTTCTGTCCGAACCTGAGGGCAAAACCCAATCCATGAAGTGGCGGCATCCGGGTTTCCCTCGTAAGAAGAACCCAAAACTTCCGGAGACAGCAGGCCGATAGGTGATGGCCTCTTTCTTCGGGGATCAGTGTGGTGTCATTTTCACTGACTTTTCGGAACCTGGCTCCACAATTAACCGGGACCGTCACCGTTTGTCACTGAACAGGCTGCGACGTGCCATCAAAACCCGCAGACCACAGCTTCAGCGTCAGCTCATCGGACTACACCATGACAATGCCAAACCCTATACAGCCCCTATGGCGCAGGAGAAAATCAGGAAAATGGGTTGCATAATTGTCCCTCATCCTCCCTGCAGTCCGGAATTGGCTCCGTCTGATTTTTACCTCTTTGGTCGTGTGAAGGCCCACCTACGTGGTAAAACATTTGATAGTGAGACAGACCTTATTTCCTGTGTCAAGCGATGGTGTAAAAGTCCATCCCCAGAATTTTACCAAAGGGCATTTACATCATGAAAAGAACGTTGGGCTACATGCGTCACAGCTGATGGAGGCTACATTGAGTAGGCTTAATGTATAGCTAAAAGTTCAAAGTACGTTCACAAAAAAATTCATTCTCCTTCTGCAAAATATAAAAAAATTAGAGACGACTGTGCGAAACTTTTTGAACGCTCTTTGTAGAAGTTGTTTACGAACGCTTTAGTTTTGTACTCTATACAACTATTTATAAACATTTACATAAAGTCATATACACTCAAAGTATAAATGCAGTAATCTATTACATTTTGAAACACTTAATTTTTTATAATACCTGTTGAAAGGAAATACTGTGTCAGATTTGTAGAAGGGAGTAACAAATGGATTGAATTCGGATGCCAGTGTTGGTAATGCAGTATAGTGAACGTAACGGAAATGGTCAGTAACTACGGTACGTCTCTCGCACGAATCGAACGTACTCGCTCTTATTCAGTCGTTATACAAACTACATATCGATGTTGTGGGGCCTTTAGTAGAGCTAATACTAGGCAAAGAGGACACTTTGATCAATACCGACGCATGGAAAACGAATAAGGGATTTTATTTCGCTCGAGATTTAGAACGCATACACACTGCAAGAAATTTGAAACAGCATCGAATGACCAGCTCATAAGAATGTTTAAGCACTCCTTTTGTTTAAAAATTTGGGGTGCAAAGAAAGCCACGTATACAAATATTTTAATGTTTATAAGAGCTAGCAAAAATGTAACAGATACACGTTTTTCTCCTTGGGGGTCAAAAGAGTTCTTGATGTTAGTTACGTTCAGAGACGTTGTTGATACTGCAGTGTGATGAATTTTGTTTTAGAGATGTTGATAAGCACCTATGGATTTCTTTTTCGTGAGTCGTGGTGAACGGTTTAGACACTCCGTAAGACCTGTAAGTTAAGCATTAATCTAAACGGATGACACTTTCAGAAATATTTCTGAGCAATGTTCATTGAAAATAAGTTTGATCACCATCTCTGAACATCACTAAAGTCAAAATACTGATGGATTCCTAGCGGGAAAACGGACCATCTGCTACTTTTTGCAACAAGAAAGTTTTCCCTCTTATCGCCTGTAAACATTAAACTGTTCTGTCCATAGTTTTTTACGCTTTAAATGAACCTGAACTCCATCGTAAATACACTGGATGTTTCACATACACAGATGGCGTTAGTGCATTGCCGGAGGAGCCGATTGAACTAAAGTGATTCGTGTGAAAAGATTTCCCGAGTGATTATGGTCGCACGACGGGAATTAATAAACACTGAAGGCGGAACGGTAGTTGGAGCAAGCATGGCACGTTCCATTTCAGGAATTGTTAGGAATTAAAAATCCCAAGATCCACAGTGTCAAGGATGTACTGAGAACAACAAATTTCAGGCATTACGTCTCACCGTGGACAACGCAGTGGCCCACGGCCTTCACTTAACTATCGAAAGTAGCAGCGTTTGCATAAGGTTGTCAGTGCTAACAGACAAGCACTATTGCGTGAAATAACCGTAGGAACTAGTGTGGGGCGTACGACGAACGAATACTTTCGGTCAATACGACAAAATCTGGAGCTAATGCGCTATGGCAGCAGACGACCGACGCCAGCTCCTTTGCTATCAGCAGGATGTCGCCTGCAGCGTCTCTCCTGGACCGTCGACGACTGCTGGAAAACCATTGCCTGGTCAAATGAGCCTAATTTCAGATGGGAACAGCTGATGGTGGGGTCAGAGTGCGGCCGAGACCGAGGCTCTATGTAAGCTGGTGGTGTCTCCATAATGGTGTGGGCTGCGTTTACATGAAATGGACTTGATCTTCCGGTCCAACTGAACCGATCATTGACTATAAATGGTTACGTTCGGCTGCTTGGAGACCATTCTCAGCCATTGAAGGACTTCCAAATCAATGATGAAATGTTAATCGATGCCATACGCCATGTCACCGGAACACAGTTGTTCGCATTGATTTGAACATTCTGGACATTTCGAGTGAACATATTGGCCACCCAGATCAACCGGCGTGAACACCATCGATCATTTATGGGACATGATCGAGAGGTCAGTTAGTGCACAAAATCCAGCACTGGCAGCACTTCCGCAATTATGGACGACTATAGAGGTATCGTTGCTCAATACTTCTGACTATTTTTTGTGTCCTTGCCACAATGAGATGCTACACTAGGCCGAGAAAAGTGACGTCCAACATGATATTAGCCGATATCTCATCACTTTTGTCACCTCAGTGTACATCTGAAGTTGTTACTACTTTCTGAGTATTTTTGTATGAGTGGCCGGTGGTCTCCTGTGGGTCATTACATAGTAATTATGTAACTATTATCTGTTTTGTTTGGTATCCATCTTTTCTAATCCTTTTATAAACGTACTTTTACAACCGTGTAAAATGCTTGTGATTGTATTCCGTGTAATATTCTCAAACCACATGTTCGGTTTTCGTGCTGAGTTAGCAAAATGCACTGACTACTGTCGGCAGGATTGTCAGCAACGGCATGCAAAGCATAGTTTTCCAGGCATGGAGTTGTCGTACCCAAGCATACACAAATGCGGAAAGTACAGATTGGCAGCCAATCGAGGAATATTTAGAGAATTCGTTTAAAAGATTTATTTCAAAGGCCCAGTCAAATCTTTACAAGTTCACTCCCAGAGCAACTTCAGCTGTGCCTACGTGTCACAAGTTGCCTCTCTTTCAGAACCGAGGAAGGTATGTCCAGTTAAAGCTGCTGACAAGAGAAGTTTTCAGTCCTCTCCTGACACTGCTAGTGAATTCACGCCATCGGTTTTAGCCAATAGCGTGTGTGAGTCTGGAGGGTTTTACAGCGCAGAATGAAGTTGCCTCGCTCCCTTGTGATCCAGACATCGAGCAGAACTGACGTCTTTCGTGGGAGGCAGAGCCCTGCGTTTCATGACTGGCCGCCAACGTAAGTTAACAAGAACCGCCTCCCCTTCCGATGCCCATCTCAATTAGTTGTTCAACCTCCTAGATTGGCCTAAACCTGGTAACTTCCGACCCTAGGCAAGCTCTTTGTATTCCGTAAACCGAAATACATTCTCTTAATTATACCTAATTTTCGGTTCCGTCATTTAACGGCAGCCCTGGATGCTCACTTACCAGTCCTGACTGCTCGACCGCCTGTACACTGTTGTCATAAGCAGAATCAACCATTTCCCCCATTTCCTGCCCATGTACAGGAAGTACTGTGATATGCTCGTTACCGTCTCTCAGCGCTCTTCCACTGAATTCAGTGAGCTCTTATACGAGGTGCTTATCGACTAGTTGCTCATAAGTAAACCAGTCCGTACCGCTATGTATCAATGTTAACGCACAACTACCACTGCCGGAAAAACAAAGCCGTTTCAAAGAGTACTGAATGCGAGATCGAGAGCGACAAGAACGTTCGTTCGTAATGATCGGAAATAGAAAAGGTTTATGTAAAGTTAGTTAACTACAGCAGCACTATTAGTAACGTCGCAGAGTTGCTATCGCTTATGAAAAGTAATGAATCCCGGTCAGTATTAGGTTCACGAAGTTGATTGCAAGCTAACATTTATAGCACCGACATCCTAAATATAATGCCAACGATAGGTTAGGAGCTATTGGTGGCGGCTTATTTATCGCCCTAAGTATACTGAGATTAATACTGATTCCAAATGTGAAATAATCTGACTGAAGTTTAGTGAAAGTATTATAGACCACCCGTGTCAAGATCTTTCGTGCTTCAGAGAGGACTTGTGAGTTATAGCGATAAAGTTTCCTGATTGTGCTATTGTAACAGAAGGAGCCTTCAGTTTACTAGCAAGAGAGTGAGGGATTATTAGGATCAAAACTAGTCACAGAGACAGTTTATGTTAGATTGCTCTGAATGTCTGGTCTGGAAGTTACTTCGAACAGGTACTGAACCGATCCGTGAAGTTAGCTTCTTCGACCTCTTAGCAACAAAAAGATCAGACTTTATCGAATCAGTACAGGAGAATATTGGTGATGGCTGTGATAGCAAAACACACTAGGGATATTACAAGCAAAATGTGTTTGCTTAGCAAGAGGTACAGGATACAAATTACAGACTATTTACTCAACATCAAAGATTCACCTCTGAGGACAAAGATGTGGAACAGAAATGGATAAAAACGAATGTTTAGTACCCCTTCGACTAGTATGTACCGAACACAGTTTAGACGTGTTCCATATCAGTGCTCTGAACAGTTTACGCAAGGAAGAGAGCTTCATCACAGATAACAGTGAAGTGAAAGCATAGCTAGTAAACAAAATCCGAACGAAGTGAAACTTAGAGTAAGAAGTGCAAAGCGACAAGCATTCAATGAATCTGAAAGTAAATGATTTCCAAATTATCCGAATAAATATCGTAACAAGTTTAGATTTTATGTAAATTCAGTAAGGGGATTGAAGTCACCCATTCAGTCGAAACGGTAGATGACAAATATAAGGCCCAAATAGTGAATTCGGAAAGGCGGAACTGGTTCACCGGATAGGATCGTAATACAGTTCCTTCTTCCTCATTGCAGGAATGCTGAGATCGCAGATATTGAAGTACTTCATCGCAGAATAGGAAAACCACTGCAATCGCTTGGCAAGGGAAAAATATCTGGACCGAATGAGATACCCATGACATTCTGCAAAGATTTTGCAAAAGAAGGTGCTCTCCTGCTACAAATAATAGATCGTAGGTCGACGGAGCTGCTAAGGGTACCTAGAAACTCAATCAGAAGTTCCCACTTGCGGGTAATTACCCCTTGAGGGCTAAAATGAAATTTTCTGAGGAGTAAAAACAAAAGTACTCAATTCTATTTCAGTCACGAAACTAAATTAGTTTCTAAAGATCATTACTATTATCACAATTTTGTAATACCATAATAGAGACTATATAGGTTATCAATAATTACTTTTTATCAAGTAGCAGCATTAATGCTGTGAAGATTCCTGTTTCCTCATATAGACCACCCATTACTAACTCATGTCGTGTTTTGTTCCGTTCATCGCTGACGATAAAAGTGAGAAATATACGTAACAAATACGAAATATCTCAAGAAAATATCTTCTCCAAGATTTAGATTGTACGTGCAGTATAATCAAGAAACTGCTCCATTACTCGCCTCGAGTAAGATAAAAGGACTAATTGACAGCACGACATAGCAGGAACTACGTAATTGCTGCTGTAGTGTTAAACACAGTACTATAGTTATTATTATCATTACTATTACTACTAGTGGCTATGGTCATGCACAATGCATTAACAGCCTAAAGTCGTCCAAATTCTGCCTGTTCAGAAGTAAGGAATCCAGCAGTGAAGTTATTTATGAATAGTAAGTATAGTGCACACGTCTGAACCATTTTCATTTTGAATGGGTTGCAAAGTGCAGGTGAAGCAAGTGCCACGGAGGAGAGCAGTAATGCGGGGTCAACATGTTTTGTAACAAAAGTGTGCCCTCACTTTCAACAGTTAGCTTTCTTTTCTGAGGAGGAGTTACGCGTAGCGTTGCAATGCACCACGAATTCCTTCGTCATTCATTCTAAAACACACACACACAAACTAAATATCATTCATCTTTCATTATTATAAAAATGAGAGTGTTCCAAGACAAGCATTTCATTCTGCATTTTAGATAGGTGCTAAAGTTGGTAATAATATTATAAAGAAGAGGGGGGGCGGCAAAAGACGACAGAGGGTGGGGGCAGGGAAGGAGGGAGTAGTAGCTAATGTCTAATTATACTCACGGGTAATGGTCCAAGTACGGTTGGAAACCACTGGACTAGAGAAAAACAGGTAACTCCCGTTTTCTAGTAAGTTCGTAGGAAACATACACATAATTAATGTCCCATATCACCGACGTCAGTCATTTGTACAAATGTTGAACATGTTTCATGCTCAGATAGTATCACACTTTTGGAGAACGAAATTATCCTCTTTAAAAATGAACACGGACTCCACAAACAGGGCTCTTATGAAATTCAGCTTGATCTGTCCGTTCATGAGATCCAGAGATCCGTAGGCGTAGTCATCCAGGTTGATGTGTTCATCGACTGCAGGAAGAAATCTGACGCAGTATCACATAGTCTTTCAGTGAACACAATATAAACTTAACCAAGCATTGGACCAGATTTGTCAAAAATGGTTCAAATGGTTCTGAGCACTATGGGACTTAACTTCTGAGGTCATCAGTCCCCTAAAACTTAGAACTACTTAAACCTAACTAACCTAAGGACATCACAGACAACCATGCCCGAGGCAGGATTCGAACCTGCGACCGTAGCGGTCGCGCGGTTCCAGACTCTAGCGCCTAGAACCGCTCGGCCACCTTGGCCGGCCAGATTTGTCAATACAATTAAGATTTCCTAGCAGACAAAACTCAGTTCGTCACTCTTAAACAAAATCAACAGATGTAAAGGTAATTGCAAGAGTAAACCTAGAAAGTTGACAGGACCGATACTGTTTACAGGTGTACCGGTATGAAATGAGCGTTAAGATACAAATGTATCGATAGGGAACATTTGTTGTGAACGAGCAAGATATTTAACATACATCGTCATGGAACAAACAACATCATAGGTTTTCATCATATTAACCACGTCGAATTTTGTACCACAAAGTGATGATTTTCGGAAAGCAGTAATTTTTTGTTTTCATTTGAAAAAAAGTGCTGCAGAGTCGCATCGAATGCTTGTCGAGGCATACGGTGATCATGCTCTATCAGACGAACATGCAAAATATGGTTTCAACGGTTCAGAAATAATGATTTTGATGTAAGAAATGAAGAACGTGGAGGACCACCAGAAATCTTCGAAGACGCCGAATTGCAAGCAATATTGGATGAAGATGATTGAGTTAGAAACAAATGGCAGCAATGCTAAATGTTGCACAACAAACAAAATCTGACCGTCTGAAAGCCATGGGAAAGATCCAATAGTGTGGAAAATGGGTGCCACATGAATTGAATAAAAGACAGATGGAAAATCGAAAAACCATTTGTCAAATTTTGCTTCAAAGACATTAAAGAATATAAATTTTGCATCGAGTTGTTACTGTTGATGAAAAATGGATTTATTTTAAGATTCCTAAAGGGGAAAAATCATGGGTTACTCCGAGACAACCATCAACAAAACCAGATCGATTCGGAAAGAAGACAATGCTCTGTGTTTGGTGGGATCAGAACGGTGTGGTGTATCATGAGCTTCTAAAAGGGTCGGAGATTTTCTCTGCTCAGGGGTTGAGTGTTGTGTTGTCCTAATCATTATCATTTCATCCCCATCGACTAGGAAGTCGCCGAAGTGGCGTCAAATCGAAAGACTTGCACCAGGCGAGCGGTCTACACGACGGGAGGCCCTCGTCACACGACATTATTATTATTATTATTATTATTATTATTAGCTTCTAAAACCCGGTGAAACAGTGAATACTAATCGCTACAAACAACAAATGATCAATGTGAACTCTGCATTCATCGAAAAAAGACCGGAATGGGCCATAAGACATGACAAAGTAATTTATTTTACACGACAATGCACCTGCACACAAAGCAAAACTGGTTCAAGATACAATCAAGACACTTGGCTGGGAGTTGCTACCCTACCCGCCGTATTAACCAAACTTGTCCACTTCCGACTACCATATTTTTTTTCATCAATGGGACACGCACTGGCTGAGGAACACTTCGATTCCTACGAAAAAGTCGAAAATTGGGTGTCTGATTGGTTTGCTTCAAAAGACGAACATTTCTATTGGCGTTGTGTCCACAAATTGCCAGAAAGGTGGTCAAAATGTATAGAAATCAATGGTCAGGACGTTGAATAAAATGTTTTTACTTTTCAATTCAAAATTAATATTTGATTTTCACAAAAAAACGCTCATTTCATACCGGTACACCTGGTAGAGTCCTTGTTTACTGTACCGTTTACTCTGGTTTTGGTCCGTACTACCTCCTCCCAAAATATTGAAAGCAGAGAGCTTCCAGTAGATGTGTTTCACAGTATCAAGGAAGAACAAGTGCTGAAGGGGTCTTAAGATATACTCTTTAGAGACCATGTTTATAGGACAGTTTTTTTTTTGTGTAAGGAAACAGTCCCAAAATTTTTAAAACGTCTTTCATTATTTGGGACCGATAAAGCTTCTCTTCATACAAAATTTTTAGTCATATCACCGCACGAACGAAGAATCTGTTCGCTTCACTAACACAGCAGTGAGCCATATGGAGCTGGTCATGTGAAAAGGAATTGACACAAAGGTGCACGTTTCCAGAAGGCAGCGTCTGGCCTTGTGCTTTGTTAATGGTCATAGCATAACATAAGCTCATCGGGAATTGTACGTGTTTTAAGTGAAATGGTAAATTATTAGGAAGAAACAGGATTCTGGGTATAAAAACTCCCTAGCCCGCTCAACTTGCAATCAAAATTTCTGCTTCTGTGCCTTTGCGTTGGGGAGAAGCAACTTTTAGCCTTTTCGAATGAAAGGTTCTGAGGAGTAAGATAATGCGTGACGTTTTCGATCAGAGCTACATCGGGCCTTGCTTTCCGAAGGAGTTTCTAAAGAGTGAATTGAAGCCCGATTTTCTCGAGTCACAGCAAGTCTTGTCTCACAATTTTCCCTGGATTCTTGAGAACGCATAGGCCCTAGCCCTTTAGACATTCTGGTCTATTCAGAAAGACTGAACAGTTTTCAAGGCAATTTATTTATAAACGAAACGAAATTCAAATGTAATATGCAGGCACCAAAATAATCACGTATCACCCTTGACAAATTAGTGTATTCTAGCAAACAATATAAATAAAAACCTATCGAAATGAGCAAGGCAATGTCGTTTAAGCTTTAATAACCAAAGTTAAAGCAGTAAACCCTAATATCCTAGCCAAGTAAACATGCTGTTAATTTGTACTCATAAAGACAAGATTGCAGCAGTTTATTAAATCACAGACATATCTGTCACTGAGTTAAAGAAACTAACAGCGCCATGTATTGGTTATTTTGTATACTATGGAGGTAACAGCGCCATCTATTGGTTCTTTGGTCTACTACGCCGTGATGATCATTCATTCGCACTATTAAGCTGAGTAGATGATTTTGGATAAAACTTTAAATTACAGTATCTTCCTTTTTGTCATGTTTCGATTTTGCAGAAATAAATGTTGTATATTGTACGAAGCTATGCTCTAGTAACCTGTTGAAACCCAGTGACGATCGTTCGAGTAGTTTTGGAGATAATCATTTTGAAACAAACAACTGAAAGGCACGACAGTCTTAGGTAAAATTTAAATCACAATACCTTGTCTTTCGCTATCAAATTTTGATTAAATAAAGACCCGATTTTGGTGAAATAAAGCCTGTATTTTGAACAAAGCTAGTCACAAATTACCTGTGACAGCCTGCTGGTTTTTGAGATTCACTGGTTCAAACGGTCAGGCAAGAGAGTTTTACAGTTTTGTTGTTAGTGTATATAACAACAATAATAATAGTAGGACGATATCTGAAACTTGTTGGCAAGATGGCGAATAGATTGAATATGGTGAGGACGACTATACGGTGGGATGCAGACTATATTAAGGTAGAAGTGATATGAAAAAGTACAATGTGTGGTATTTGGTAGGAACCAGGTAGTAGTGAGGAGACTTGATGTGGAATGAAAGAGGCAGGGTAAATTGTAATTGATGCGTGGATATCGAGAATTAATTAGTGACTTTCGTGTTGAAAATAGTTCAAATTCCCTTTGGAAAAATGTGAAATGCTCGCATAAAAGATTGGACATGACGAAATGCGGCAGAATATGAAGATAAGGATTCAAAGAAGTATTCATTTTGATGGGAGACACAGGGAAGGTGTAAGTATTCCAATTGTTTGACAAGATGTGTGAACTTCTTCAGTGAGCCAGCATCCGTATAGAGCAGGACATCTAATATGTAAAGCGAGGCGGAGAATACGACTCTATAGAATTTTAATGGATTGGTGAATCCAGGGAGAGGCAGTGATCTGTTCAGTATCTGTATTGATGAGAAAAGGATCCGTGTGGATATCTTAGATATAGAAGGTGGTCTTGGAATTTAATACCTATGATCGACCGGTTAGGAGTGTTACATGATTGCTGGCTTTCTTTTGGATGGTTACAAGGCAGGGCTTCTAAGTGAGTTAGCTACAGATCGATTGTTAGTCCGATGTATTTTAGTGCTTGCGTTAGATGAAATATGCATTGATGTACTGCGAGGTAAGAGTCTTGTTAAAGAAAACCTTGAGTGACTTTCTCGGTATAAAAACTAATGGAAAATATACATTTAGAAATGGATTAAATTAATTTAGTAGCGCAGAGTGAAAGTACTAATTTCCCTGATGACCGTTTAGCCTACTCATAGAAATCTCAGAAAGCGAGGATATGCGAAAATTTTTTGCGCGAAGGAGGGCGACAACGGCGGCAGGTGGTGAGTGCTGGAGGCAAATATTTCCCGCATTTTCGGGCGTGCGCCGTTTCCCTGACCTGCTGCCACTTCCCGGGGGAAATAACAGAGAGCTCGGGCCCGGATAATTAAATGCCCCTCCCACGCGCTGCGGCTGAATCAAAAGAAGGCGACCGCATTATGATGGAAATTCCGCCCTTCCACGCGCCACCTGCAGAAGAAACACAATTATTCTCGCAACAGTCACCCTCGGCGTTTACACGCTGGGCTCTCCACACGATTCCGTAATTCCGACTCCACTCTAGAGGGAAGTGGAGCTCAGACCTCCAGTTCTTAAAAGAAATATTTGCTTAAACCCACGCCACTTCATCGCTCTCTGCGTGTGCTTACAAGGTAAAATTTCATTCCCGGTGTTCTGGCAGAATTCCTGCAATGTTCCTGCCAACACATGTATCGTGCAGGTAATCAGCTACGACGAGCACTCAGTATATGTTGCAACACACTTTTCTTTCTCGGTCAATTTCGGTGGAAATATGTGAAATTTGTTTTGGGACATTGCGGTATATTCCCCCTTAATTTATATAGTTTCAAGAAGTTGCGATGGGTGGCGACGCTATACATACCTTCCAAAATGGCGTCTGTAACAGAGGTGCGTTCGAAACTGTCACTGAGCGTTCTTAGTACAAAACCAGTGCATCGCAGATAGGCGTTTTCATAGTTTCTATGGGGAACAGGCAGTGAATAAAAGCACGGTAAGTCGTTCGGCGAGGTGTCTGTAGTTGTTGCTGCATGGTCGAGCAGAACTGTGCGATCTCCTGCGTGCCGGCCGGTCGCACACTGCTGTGACTGCTGTAATGTTAGAACGTGCGGACACTCTCATTCGAGGTGATCGACGAGTCACAATCAAATACCTCACTGCTCAACTGTATGTCCGTGCTGGTAGTGCTGACACACGCGTCCACCAGTTTGGGTGTGCCCGGATCTCCGACATCCATCTGCTTCGTCCAATAAAGGATGCACTCCGCGGCTGGAGGGATTTATTGATAAAGGAGGACGTTGGCTCCGACGTCGATCAGTAGAGAGGTACCATGTGGGCGAAGAAGCCTTACAAGTTAGGGGTGCGTAAGACCGTCGCATTGAATGGAGATCATGTTAACGAATAGGGTTTGTAGTCAGAAGATTGGGTAATTATATTGTGTACAGGAATTCTGAATAACGTCAACTCGATTTCAGGAAAAATGTGTTGCATTACTTAGTGAACGCTCCTCGTAACTACATTTACCGTCTTGTGAGAATTACGACTGCTAATTAAAATAACAAAGTAAATTTGTAGCTCTGCGCAAGGCAGAAGACTTTTTCAGTCACTACATCATCTTCGTCTGGTGGAAAGCATATCTTACATAAGTGCTTTCCGTCGCAAACGTTAACAGTTTCTCGGAGCAGCGTGTGAGGGGACTATTAGGCTATACTGTCTCTTGCCCTGATAAAATATATTAACTGAATTAGTCAAAACTACTATGTTTCTAACATGCAAATAATTTAAAGGTATAAAATGTAGTTGCATTGCAGAAGGTGCGATGTACGACTCCACTAAGACCATAGGCATCTCAGTGTACATCAAATGTAATGTTGTTGTGGTTGTATAGCAAAGAAGCTGCCTCTTTAGAGAAAGGTTTACGACAACGGAATTCATGTTCCTCATTTGCAGCACACTGAAGGTTCATTATGAAACTGTATCTGTTCTCTTCGTACATTTTGATTTTTTCTGCTTTGAAAAAAACAGTCATTAAACTTATTTAAGTTCTCATTTACCAAGAGTAGAAAAATTTAAATCTACTTTTGCGTGTCCTATCAGTCAATGTCCTGTACCATTAAGTTTTGGCTACCATGGCATTGTGACTGGTACTGTTGCCCAAGGGTTTCATTGTGCACCAGAACTGTGGACAAATGCCTGCAAAAAAAAATAAAAATAAAAAATAAAAATGAAGTAAAATAAACCGAGGAACTAATTACGTAAGTGTTTTCGACGTGATAAATCTTTATGACTACCTCTCGTAGGTATTCTTAGTCAAGCCATGTGCTTTTCAGTTGGCTGTTTCAATCGTCTATTGTAATTTTATCTAATAAACATTCTTGTATTTTTTCCTTAAGGTACATTACCGTTCTTATCTTTCCTACTTCTTATCGTGCGTTATTGTTTTTTTCTTTATTTTGTATCCATTTTATTTCCTTGTTTCCTTTCGAGCTGGAACTGTGTCACATTCATCTATAGAAGCAAAATGATTCAATTCTGTTATTTCACCTACTGCATGATACTCCAGCCAAATCGAGGAAACATGAAAAGACTTAAATTAACATATGAAAACAACTGCAAGGGTGATTACAGGGGAAGAAGAGGAAGTATGACAAAGTTCTTTAGAAAATCAGAAGGAGGATTTCAAGAAAATTAAAACCGAGGGAGTATAGAGAACTTTCGAGGAATAACTACAACAATACAAGGTCTCGGGTCAGTGTTTCAAGAGGCAGAATGATATTATAGCATTAAATAACAATAATTTCCCACTTCTGGGCGACTATTTCAACACTTCTAATCTGTGAGGATCCCATGGAGAGAGTAAAGATGAAGAGAAAACTAAATATAAATCCAAAGTCAAACCCACTGGAACTCATGGAAACAAAGAAATTCGCCAAAAATCTGGGAAGGATGCAATAGTAACAGAGATGTTTAAAACAGCACAAAATTTACATCATGAAATTTCAGACATCTGGAAAATATGAACAATATCCAGTGTTTGGAAACGTGTCCTTACATACTCATCCCATTATAACGGAGACCATACAGACGCATACAGCTGCTGATGATTTCTGTTTATTATCATTTTTGCAAAATATTTTCCAAAGAATTATTAACCATGATAGAAGAACAAACGGATTATCAAATAGCCAAATACCAAGGACAACATGTCGATAAGAGATTTGCTGTCAGAAAAGCATGCTCGGAATAAGAGCAGTTAGATGTAGAGAACCTGTAGATTTGTTCATTCACTTGAAAAAAAGCATGTGAATCAGTCTACCGGCAGACGCTCTTCAGAAGAATTCGGAATGGATGGAAAGAACTAGGGCATTTACAAAGTGAACGCTAGCGACAAAAATCTTCAAGGTAAAACTTCATGAGGGAATTTCAGAGCCTTTTGACAATAAAACGAGATCTGAGCACGGACATTGGGTCTCTCCGATTTTACTTAACATCGCACTGAAAGACATAATGAGAATGTGGAAGGAAGTTACGAAAGATGGACAGGGATTCTTCTTAGGTGCAAAGAGGCAGGGTTTTCAGGTGGAGTACCTAGCGTTTGCTGATGATTTGGAGTTGTTAGTCAAGTATAAAGAAGGTGTTTTAATGGTGCCCTGAAAGTTAAACGAGATAGCAGAAAGACAAGAATCAATTTCCTACGACAAAACAGAATACAAGAAATATGAACATTATGTAGAAACTCATATGAATACAAGATTTGTAACTCTGTAGTTTGGTGAAGGGATTGAACCGCATGAGAAAGATAAAGAAGCAAATAGTGGACGAGTCTGGAAGGTAGAACTAACATACAGCCTAGTGCAGTGGAGCGTGTGTTGATACGAAACTTCCTGTCAAATTAAAACTTTGTGCCGGGTCGATACTCAATGGTGCGACCTTTGCCTTTTGCGGGGAAGGGCTCTGCCGATTGAGGTACAAGAGCACGCATCAGAGCCTGTCCTCATAGCTTTACTTCCGCCAGTACCTCATCTCTCACCTTCCAAACGTCACAGAATCCCCCGTCTGGAACTTACAAGACTGGAAGAATGGATATTGAGGAGAGATGGCTTAGCCACAGCCTGCGAGATGTTCACGGGATGAAATTTCCACTCTGCAGTGGAGTGTGTGCTGATATGAAACTTCCTAGTAGATTTAAACTGTGTGCCGAACCGTGTCGGTTTCCTAAGGAAGGTTCTGAGACCGCAAAAAGGAAATAACAGAACGAGGACGAAGAGAAAAAATTAATGTGTATACACTGGTGGAGAAGATCATAGACACTACATGCGAGAAAAGTGTTATGCGCACCACTTTAGAATGAACGAACGTGGAAAAGGTAAGAAAATCGTCAATTACATCACCAAATCAAAGGCGACCACAATATAGGTTGAAAAAATAAGAAAGCACTTGTATGAAGTCGGGATCAATCAGAAAGAGATCTCAAATAATTTTGAATTAAGTCTCAGATATTGCAGGGTTTCCAGGAAAAGCCAAGTAGTAAGAGCGAGATCGTCTGGACAGATGGAAGGCGGACGAACCTTAGCGGAAATATGAAGAGATTCCGGGAGAAGAAGAAAAGAATAAATAGCTACCCAATCGTTCTCGTTTCACACATATTCTAAAGCTGACGTTTCTTTAAATCTCGCTCCAGTTCCGTAAGAGTGGCACTAGTAGCTCCTCTCTGAGTGTTCAAATCGCGTTTGCTTTAAATACAAGCTATAACGGTCGTGAGCGTTATTTCCCTTTGGGATTGTGATATTGAACATGGTAAGCTGAACTTAGTCAAGAATACCTCAAAGGTGACAAAACTCCATTGTCGTACCTCACTGAGTTTGAACGAGATCGTGGGAAGGGCTGTGAGAAGCTTAATATTATTTGTACAATAATGCAGAGAGACTTGGCATGAGTGTAACCACTGTACGTGACTTTGTCAGCAGTGCTCACGGGAATGTATGGTCGCAAGAAAATTGGGCTCAGGGCAGCCACGTGACTTTACCCAGAGGGAGTATTATCGTGTGGCCCACATGGATCTTGGTTATCTTCCTGCATCTGCAGCAGCAATTTGAGCAGCAGTTGGCATCACAGTGACACAACGAACTTTTGCAAGTCGGTTGCTTCAAGGCAGTTTTGAGCCAGATGCCCTGTGGCGTGCATTCCAGCGACACCAAACAACCGTAAATTTCAGCTTAGGTGGTGTCAAGCGAGAGCTCAATGGAGGGTTGGGGGGACATCGCTTTTTTCTGATAAAAGCCAGTCCTGCTCCGTGACAGTGCTGGCCGTGTGTTGATTAGATGGAGGCAGATGATGTCCTGCAACCAATTTGTCTGTGTGATACACACTGGACCAACACATGGAGTTCCATGCGGCTTTTCCCGGATGATGCTGTTGTATACAGAGAAGTTGCAGCGTTAAAAAATTGTAGCGAAATACAAGATGATCTGCAGTGGATAGGCACTTGGTGCAGGGAGTGGCAACTGACCCTTAACATAGACAAATGTTATGTATTGCAAATACATAGCAAGAAGGATCCTTTATTGTATGATTATATGATAGCGGAACAAACTTTGGTAGCAGTTACTTCTGTAAAATATCTGAGAGAATGCGTGCGGAACGATTTATAGTGGAATGATCATATAAAATTAATTATTGGTAAGGCGGGTACCAGGTTGAGATTCATTGGGAGAGTCCTTAGAAAATGTAGTCCATCAACAAAGTAGGTGGCTTACAAAACACTCGTTCGACCTATACTTGAGTATTGCTCATCAGTGTGGGATCCGTACCAGATCGGGTTGACGGAGGAGATAGAGAAGATCCAAAGAAGAGCGGCGCGTTTCGTCACAGGGTTATTTGGTAACCGTGATAGCGTTACGGAGATGTGTAGCAAACTCAAGTGGCAGACTCTGCATGAGAGGCGCTCTGCATCGCAGTGTAGCTTGCTGTCCGGGTTTCGAGAGGGTGCATTTCTGGATGAGGTATCGAATATATTGCTTCCCCCTACTTATACCTCCCGAGGAGATCACGAATGTAAAATTAGAGAGATTCGAGCACGCACGGAGGCTTTCAGACAGTCGTTCTTCCCGCGAACCATACGTGACTGGAACAGGAAAGGGAGGTAATGACAGTGGCACGTAAAGTGCTTTCCGCCACACACCGTTGGGTGGCTTGCGGAGTAATTGTAGATGTAGATGTAGAGTTATTGCCTGGGATGCTATTTCGTATGACAGAAGGAACACTCTCGTTTCGACTTGTTATGCTGCCATTCATGAACAGCATTCCAAGGGAGTGTCTTACAACATTAAGAGTCCCTGTATTGACTGATGTAGAACTCCATCCAGAAACTGATATCTGACACTTGTACAACACAAAACATGTATGTCTGTACGCTTGCTGGCGGCTACACCGGTTATTAATCTATCAGCATCTCACATTTGCAGTTTTTTATCTCGAGTTTACATGTTACTTACACAAACGCATTTCAGAAATTTCATTACCGTACATTAATTACCTTTTGGTGTTGCCTCATCGTCTGTGAATACATATATAAGACCACAACAACACACGTTGTGGTCTTCAGTCCAGAGACTGGTTTGATGCAGCTCTTCATACTACTCCATCCTGTGCAAGCTTCTTCATCTCCCAGTACCTACGCAACCTACATCCTTGTGAATCTGTTTAGTGTATTCATCTCTTGGTCTCCCTCTACGATTTTTACCCTCCACGCTGCCGTCCAATACTAAACTGGTGATCCCTTGATGCCTCAGAATATGTCCTACCATACGATCCCTTCTTCTAGCCAAGTTGTGCCACAAATTTCTCTTCTCCCCAATTCTGTTCAGTACCTCTTCATTAGTTATGTGATCTACCCATCCAATCTTCAGCATTCTTCTGTAGCACCACATTTCGAAAGCTTCTATTCTCTTCTTGTCTTCACTATTTATCGTCCACGTTTCACATCCATACATGACTACACTCCATACAAATACTTTCAGAAATGACTTCCTGACACTTAAGCCTATACTCGATGTTAAGAAATTTCTCTTCTTCAGAAACGCTTTCCTTACCATTGCCAGTCTACATTTTATATCCTCTCTACTTCGACCAACATCAGTTATTTTGCTCCCCAAATAGCAAAACTCATTTACTACTGTAAGTGTCTCATTTCCTAATCTAATCCCCGCAGCATCACCCGATTTAATTCGACTACATTCCATTATCCTCGTTTTGCTTTTGTTAATGTTCGTCTTATATCCTCCTTTCAAGACACTGTCCATTCCGTTCAGCTGCTCTTCCAGGTGTTTTGCTGTCTCTGACAGAATTACAATGTCATCAGCGAACCATAAATTTTTTATTTCTTCTCCATGGATTTTAATTACTACTCCGAATTTTTCTTTTGTTTCCTTCATTGCTTGCTCAATATACAGAATGAATAACATCAGGGATAGGCTAAAACCCTGTCTCACACCCTTCCCGAGCACTGCTTCCCTTTGATGCCCCTCGACTCTTGTAACTGCCATCCGGTTTCTGCACAAATTGTAAATAGCCTTTCGCTCCCTGTATTCTACCCATGCCACCTTCAGAATATGAAAGAGAATATTCCAGTCAACATTGTCAAAACTTTCTCTGAGTCTACAAATGCTAGAAACGTAGGTTTGCCTTTCCTTAATCTATTCTCTAAGATAAGACATAGGGTCAGTATTGCCTCACGTATTCCAACATTTCTACGGAATCCAAACTGATCTTCCCCGAGGTCGGCTTCTACCAGTTTTTCCATTCGTCTCTAAAGAACAATGATGAATTGCACATTTGACTTTAGACAAGCTGTGTTACTCAGTGTGCGAAGGTGTGCAGAAGTGATACTGTTAGTTACGTAAGCCCATCCACCACGGCAAGTTCATATCACATCGAATGGGAAAAATCGAGTTTTAATTGTTCTGAGGCGAAGCAGCGCACAGAAACCTTCACTCACGTCGGTTTTTAATTGTCCTAGCCAAAAACCGCATAAAAAGCGTCAGTCACATCTGCTTATAATTGTCCTGAGACCAAAAACCACACAAAATCATCAATCGCATCGGTTTTTAGTTGACCTGAGGACACAAACCTCATAAAAAGCATCAGTCACAAGTGTCCTGAGACCAAAAACCGTATAAAACGCAACAGTCAAAATCAAGTCGGATTATCAACTTTCGTATGACTGGCGGAAAACCTGCTCAATATGCTGTCCACCGCTTCCTGCTACAAGTTGAAATTGAGGAACAGCATATTACGCAATTGATCGAACTGTTTACTGAGTCACGTTCAGAATGTGTTGCGCAATGCGTGCCTCCAATGCAGCTACGTTTGCAGTGGGAACACTGACTCAACATCTTTCAGAGAGCCCAACAGCCAGAAGTCAAACAGGTTAATATCAGGCGATCGTGACGGCCAGGCTGTAGGGAAAGGGCGGCTGATAATTCTAGAATTTCCGAAAAGGCCGGTCACTGCATTTGTAATGTGTGGAGGTGTGCCATCTGGCATAATAATGATCCCATCCACACATCCACGCTGTTGGAGAGCTGGAAGGATGTGGTGGCGCAAAAGACACTCATAACGCTTACCAGTGACGGTACAGGTAACAGGACTGGAAGCACCTGTCTCTTCGGAAATATATGGCTCTAAGATAAATGATGTCGTAAACCCGCACCACACAGTGACCTTTTCAGAATGAGGTGGTACTGGCTGATCTGCGTGTAGATTTTCCGTTGCCCATTCGCGACAATTCTGTTTATTGACATAACCTGTCAGATGGAAGTGGTCTTCGTCTGTCTACAAAATCTTCCACGACCAATCATTGTCCACTTCCATTCGAGCAAGAAATTCTAAAGCAAAGGTCTGACTTGTTGGCAGGTTAACAGGAAGCAACTCGTGGACATGGGTAATTTTGAATGGAAAGGAAAGAAGGATGTTAAGTAGGATTTTACGCACCGTGCTCACGAATATGTCCAATGTTCGGTCATTTCTCCGTGCACTACACGTTTACACACCACCACCCGTCTCCTCCTGCATTGCTGTGACCACTGCTTCCACTGACATCGAATCAATTCGTTTCCTCCCTCTATCAGGTTGCGCAACAAAAGAACGCGTCTTTTCGAATTTCTGAATCATTTTCTCAAGACCCACGGCAGTCATCGGACGAACGCCTTTTCTCAGACACTTCAGTGCCTGGACCCTACGCAGAGCGACGGGTGCATCATTCTTGTAGTACAGCTTTACAAGCAGAGCGCGATCCCACATTGGGACAGTCATGGGGAACGTCGCAGACGCGAAAGGAGGAAAAGCCGTGTACCCGGGGTGTTTATACCAACTTCGGTTGGGTCGGGTGCAATACAGTTGTTTTCAAAAATGGTTCAAATGGCTCTGAGCACTATGGGACTTAACATCTACGGTCATCAGTCCCCTAGAACTTAGAACTACTTAAACCTAACTAACCTAAGGACATCACACAACACCCAGTCATCACGAGGCAGAGAAAATCCCTGACCCCGCCGGGAATCGAACCCGAGAACCCGGGCGCGGGAAGCGAGAACGCTACCGCACGACCACGAGCTGCGGACACAGTTGTTTTCATTTACGTATTCTGGCACATACAGCTCTATCTATTGAACAATTTTCTCACAATTTTTTTCCTTCTGCCATACGTTTTCCCCCTTCTCCGATAATATGACGTTGCAATCTGACGTCATTCTGACCAGTGGTGCTATTTCTACAGCGTATATATATATTGAACTCTTTTGTCTCGTCCCTCTACATATATTTTAGGCTGAAAGACCGTTGAAGTCCGGTTATTCCAACGATATATTATTTTTTCACAAATTAGTTAGCTAGGCATTTCGCTGCATTTTTTTCTAAATAAAAAACGCAATCAACGAAGTCCATCGAAACTTGTATTTTACAGCTTCAGAGTTGTTAGATGAGATGACTGTGTGTCAGAGACCGGGACGCTATTTTAAAATGTTCTAAGGACACTTCGTGATATCTCAGTGGATGAGAGATGTCGACCACTACTCAGCTAATTGATAGCTAACGTTGTTCGTAAATTTTGTTTCTTCAGCCGTTAATTTTCCGTTAGGCGTATGATTTCTTCATCAGTCACGAGGTAACTCCACCCAACGGAGTTATTTGCGCATGACCGTCCTCTCCTGCAAAAACTCTATTGTTGTCATGTTCCAGTTACTGAAATGTTCATGATTTTGTTAATAGCTGTTGTTCAGCAACAGCAGTCTGACGTCTTTTCACCAAAATAAAAATCAGTCGTCAGCTGCCCAGAAGTTATAATCGCACTGTATCGGTTTCAACTGATTATTTTGTCACCTTCAGGAGTTTGTATAGGCTTGAAATATAGGTTAGCCAACGGATTGGACGATAAAGCCTCAAAAAGAATAAGTAAAAAAATGAGAAAGTTTGTTAAAAACAAGTCTACAGTAGTACATCAGGAGAAAAGCATAAACAGAAGGTGAAAAATGAATATACAGACGTTGAGCAACGGACCCTTATTTCTGATACAATAAAAAAAGGCCACATTGCAGAAAGTACATAATAAATGTGATAAACAGTAAGCAGCAGACTGATTACGTAATGGAGATTCATCACATCTACAGTTTAGGAGCCTTACAAAATCAATACTACAATCTATAGTAACATAATAAATTGTATAATGTGTTTAACATTAGCATTTATGAAGCCAGTAATTAATAACGTACATTATATTATTATTTGATGTTATATAATGTACATTATATTATTATTGACATATTATTATATAATATTAGTATCATAATCAATGTTTATTGTTATTATAATCAATCTACTGCTGGATGAGGAAGTACAAAAATAAAATTACATATAGTGAGGGAGAACTGAACGGAAGTAAAGAATTCTATTTTATTAACAGCTGATGATGGTGCAAGGGCCGATGGACAGCGGCAACTCATTGTACTTTACCTTGTCCTGGAGGCAAAGCTGGAGGCATAGTTTATGATTAATGTTTCCCAAAGGACGGAGAAACTAGAGGAAGGGATGTTCGAGAAATTCACGTTAGAACTACAGTCGCGAGACAATTATCCCGATTGTAAATTTCAGTGCATGCGCTTATGCGCTCACTACAGCTGGCAGCACTGCGTATGCCCGGGCCTCAGATTACTGGCTTCCACTCCACCCCCATCCCCCACTCACCACTCCTCCCCTTTATACACTACTCAGCCACCCCATCTGCACCCAGTTCTGTAATCAAGCGCAAGAGCGTCGCTAATTCCGTGTGCTTGCCACGTAATTACAACATCGTGTCAGGAGGTGGCTCGGTATTATGTATGTTCACAGGTAACTGCACCGAAGTCAGGCCACGTACAAAGTGTATCTTTCACGGTGAGCGATTGGTTACGCATGAAATGACAGGTGTGGACGTATCAACAAGCACCCTTTGTCCGCTTGGGGAGCGCGCCTATCGCTTTGCAGTTTACTGTTTGCGTTATTGTACGCTACAGCGATCATTGCAACGCGATAATTGCCTGTTCCCTCTTTCGGAGATAACTGGCTAGTGGAGTCGTCACGCCTTCTAAAGGCTTAGGGTGGAATATGGCACTGTCTTTCAAAGTGACACTTCACTAAAATTAAAATAATGTATTGCAATCCAGAGAAGATAGAACCAGTCGGGAAGAAAACCGCATAAATATCCTAACCATTTTTCTGTCTAACAGCTAACTCAAATATTTTCCCTACCTTTTCACTGGATACCAATTTTCTGCTTTATGTCTATACCACAATGAACCAATGAAGAAATATTTCGTAACTTTTGCAGTATGGTAAATGATTATCGAATTAATTGTGGTTTACAACAATTAAATGATTTTGTTAAATGAAAGAAGATACCTTGATTCTGAAAATATCGTTTTGATATGCAGATGTATCGAAAGCAAAGCATAAATAGCAGTCTCCTCAAACCAAACTACAAAAACGAAACGTCTGTTGAAACGTTACCATTCTAACATCTGAATTGTGCACTTGCTTAGCAACTATGATATTTGGGAATAAATATTTAAAACATTAGCATACTAGTATGTCCTAGGAACTTTTCCCAAGTCGAACGCGCATCACAATTATATTTTTTAACCTACATACCAGCTGGTAATATGGCTAATGGCTATTCTGAACTTACACCACAGCGATGTATGACTGGTCCGAAATTAATAGCACTCCGTGAAATCCTAAGCTTTGTCAAGATACAACAGCTGTTCAAAGCTACGGTTCATTGTGCGAATCTGAGCACCTGTCATTCCTATTACAAACCTAGCCCCTATCTTATCCCTAGGTCATTACACGTTCCACCCCTATTGGATTTTTCATCAACATTTTAATGAACTCCTCACATCTGTCGGTATGTCACGCTTCTTTTGAAAATTCTGTTCATTCGCTATCTCATACGTATTCTGCATATCTACAACGAACATCGAATTGTTCTTAAGAACAGCTCTAGCTGATTTCGAAGGTTGATGCATCATTGAGTTTTCCTAGAGACGCCCGTGCATTGTCCTTTGACGGATGGTTGACAGTAATGTTGTGAACTACATTATTATTTAACTAAGTCTTGGTACCGTCGGTGTCTATGTGCTGTCCATCCTCCCCTCTGGAATAGGTCAGCTTCCTCCAGTTGTACCAGAAGGAGACTGACTTCTCTTTCCCATTTCTTAACCCACGGAGCCTCAATATTAACAAAGAATTCTTTGCTACCTGAGCCGCTGAAATCTTTCTGATTTAACCAATTGCTTGGAAGCTCGGAAATATTCCACCAGTCACATGTAATCAGGTTTTAATAAGCTCGGAACATATTTTACTAGTCAGAGGTAATCAGTTGTAGCAGGTTTCGGTGATTTCTGTAGATACACTATGCCATCAGTCGCTTTTCATTTTAATACTCTTTACTGCACTGTTACCTAGTTCTCGAGCAACTGCGGGATAGCTATCTGATGGAAACATTACAGGAACATTTTTCGGTCATATGAAGTTGGCTATAGTGTCATGACGCTGGTTGAAACAGTGGGAATTTAGACACACATTATCGAATTGTATAAAAAACGGAAAAGTCATTATGTTTTAGTCTACTTATATTGAATTACAGCTTGGCACCGATAATAAATTGTATAAGGATGTTTTGACATCAATGGAAAATATCATCTTCACATTCTGCATAATACGTTCGGTGTTCATTAACATGCAACCAAGCACACCTAATGACCGTGTGTGTGTGAATGTGTGTGTGTGTGTGTGTGTTTGTGTGTGTGTGTGTGTGTGTGGGTGTGTGGGCGTGTGTGTGTGTGTGAGCACCCGTGCGAGAGGTAGTACAAAGGTACATTATCAAAATGAATTTTTCTGGGATGCAAACATAAAATGTGATGTAAGTAGACTACGGACTAAAAGTTATTAAATACAGCTTTCGAAGGAAATAACCCTGTAGTCCTACTACGTTTTTTACATGCATACACAAGTACCTACACCTCTGTTCTCCCAGTGTGACGCAGAAATCAGAAATTTCACCCTAAAGTATCTACAGGCGCATAATTTCAAGGGAAGTGTAAAGTGAGTTAATGATGCCACATAGGCACACATTTTACGACAGTTCTGGCCAGTACCACATTGGACGTGTCACACTATCGAAGATCGTCAAATCTCCCCTTCCTCGTATTTCACCCCCGCTCAAGTTCCTTATGGGCAGCCGAGCAAAACATCAGTATCGAAAGGGAGGGGCATTCGGAGTTACCATAAAGAGCGTGATCGAAACCACTCCTTCGTCTGGGACGTTCGTTTGGACACGTTTTGAGCTCGAAAACAAGAGTTCGTAGTTGGATGTGCTATAGGACGGCGTTCTTGGCAACCGTAGACACAATCTATTAGGCCCTGGACAATTCGAACCTTCTCTAACCTATGCTGTGGTATACCAGGTGAAACTAGGGACCATTCGAAAATATTCGACGAAGTACGAACGTCTCTGAAAGCGAAAGGGTATTTGTGCTTTTTCATCCCTCCCCTTTTTCGAGTCCTCCTCTGGTTTGTGATCGGAGTAGTGCGATATTTGCATATGCAAAGGGCCTCTCCAGGATACCAACCCGCCCCCCCCCCCCCCCAGTTCAGCTACACTCGGTGCCACCCACACGCCTTTGTTGAACACTTTAAAAGTATCGCAGTAGAGGAACACCCATCCACCGACCAACATGCGCCGGTGTGGTAGCCAACCCACTCGACACTAGCGGCAGCTGCCCTCATGCTTCATCTGAGGAGCGTTCCAGGGACGGTGCTACAAAATATGTATTTTTCTGGACGGGATATTTGCTTGACTTGATCAAGTTAGGGGCGACCTAGATTAATGCAGAAAAATAGGTACAACTTCAACCAGCCAAGATCGCTATTGTGCAGCATTTATTGTAATGACCGGCTTCAGCAAACTGCGTTGCCATCGTCAGGTCTATAAAGCATAGATCAACATGGAAAATAACGTACTTTTTGCGGTACATTTCATTGAATCTTAACTAAATGCATTTTATATCGTATCATATCTGAGAATAATATTTCATAAATATGAGAACATTATATCAGCAGCCAATCATAAAATAGCTATTACATTAAGCAACGTGCCTATTGACTGAATATACAAGCTCATGTTCGTACATTAGCTCAATAAAGACTGAGTTTCTCAAGCAAACCTCACAAATTTTACAACCAGCCACCAGGTTGCCCCGTGGTAATGTCACCTGCTGGATGGTCGTTTCAGTTATGATGTTTACTTGAGAAACTCAGTCTACTTTCTGCTAACGTTATTTCATGCTTGACTACAATAGAAATGCGTAACTGTCGTTATTTACTGGCTAACATAGATCATTATTAATTTAGATTCTTAGGGGTAGCAGAAGCTATATCCCATTGTAGTGCATAACATTTGTTCTTATCTACATCATAAACATAAATGAAACAGCAACTGAGGAAGAATGTCTGAAAATAAACACTGAGAGAAAAAAAGATAAAGAAAAAAAAGATTAACCGCGAATAAATTATCCGAATGGGACCTAAATCGTTAGATGCATTGCTAAACATCTGGCCCTTACACGAGCAGATATTCGACTTGATATAGATTGGTAGAATTGCTGGATGTTCTCCTGAGGAATACCGTGCTATTTTCTGTCCAATCGGCGCTTTAGGTCGTCCGAATCGCGAGATGGTTAGAGGCCCTTTCCATAATGCCTCAAACGTTCTCAATCTGGGAGACATACGGTGACTTTGCTGGCCAAGGCGAAGTTTGGCAAGCGCGAAGACAAGCAGTATACACTATCGCCGCGTGTGGGCGGGCATCATTTTGCTGAATTACTAACCCGGGAAGGTTTATCCTGAAGTGAACAATACATGGCATGGAAACTTTCTGACATGTGTCGGCGCTGTAAGGATGCTGCGGATGACGACGAAAAGGGTCTTGCTACGAAAATAAATGACACCTCGGACTATAACTCCTGGTTGTCGGGCCGTAAGGAGGGCGGTAGTCGTGTTGGTATCCCACTGCTCCCGACAGGTATTCTTTGGTCATGGAAACTCAGTTCGTAGCGGTACTCATCTCTGAAGACAATACTACTCCAATGAGACTCCAGGACGAAGGGGAGAAGCCCCCGACAGCGGTGGAATAACAAGCTGACTGTCGCCCACCATACAACGAATTGATGGCCTGGAGTGAAAGCTCGTTTTTTAGCAGGAGCCCTTTGGTAGTCAGCCATGGCAGCGAAACGTTGACGGTATTTTACAGCCCATTTTGTTGCCTTTCTTGGTACGCCATCCTGGACATATATTTCAGTAAGGTAATGCCCGCCCGCACACAACGAGACTTTCTATTGCTCATTTTCGTGCATGCCAAACGCTACCTTGCCCAGTAACGTCAACGGATATCTCCCTAATTGAGAATATTTGGAGCATTATGGGCAGAGCCCTACAACTCTCCCAGGATTTTGAAGATCGATCTAACCAGAAAATTGGACCGAAATTCGCACAATATCCCTTAAGAGGGCATCCAACATCTCCATCAATCAATGGCAAGCCGAATAACTGCTTGCATAAGGGCCAGAAGTAGATCAGCGCGCTACTGACTTACTCAATTTGTGAGCCTCTTTCTCTTGACTCAACCAAACAATCGAGATTGTAATTATTTGTTTGTCTGTGCATGTATATCACACCTACTAGTTTCCGTCGGATGCAGATAATTCCTTCACGGTGCATCGGTGCCTCGTTTCATTGTCTTATTGAGTGTTTGATGTATTATTACTGACACTCGACATTTCTATCGCGGAACTATAACTCATCCAAAAACACCCTCACCCATCTCACGGGATAAGAAGGAATTAGAATTTCAACATATCATTTGAATCCAAATTACATCTATGCAAAGCTAAATTAGAAAAGCTAAATTATAAACTTAGAGATCTAAGTTAAGTTAAAAATGTATTAGATTTACAACCCACCGCTGCTTCACTTGGGTAGCACTAAGTTTCTATGTCGGATGACTTCTAAGGCATAATGGCAAAACATTATACAGGGTGAGTCACTTACTATTGTCACCAAGAATAACTCCGAAAGTGTGATAGGAGCTGAAAAGTTTGTGGGACAAATGCTGCATGGGACAACGGGGGCAATAATAAGACGTAGGTTTTTTGTTGCTAGATGAGGTCGCTTCAGAGATATAAAGGTCAACTTTCTTTTTTTTTTTAAGTGGGATGTTATAATTTGGTCCTTATTTTCTGATAACGGCTACCGAGACGAATGCAATGACGTGTAAGGTCTTTGAAGGCCAACGAACGTCACAAAGGTAACATGAACGTCCATTTACAGAAGGTGTTCGAAGTGTTGACCATTGGTATCAATGCAGTGCTGCAACCTTGTTATCATGGACTGAATGGTATTCCTTTCTACATCGGCATTTATCGAAGCACATGCTCTGCCAGTTCTCTCTCGCATATCTTCAGGTGTAGTTGCAACGTCTTTATAAACAATGTCTTTTACGAATCCCCACAAGAAAAATACAGAGGCGTCAATCTGGCGAACGAGCCGGCCACGACACATCTCTTCCGTGTCCAATCCAACGACTTGGGAATTGTCTCTGTAACTCATTTCTAGGCATCAGCGAAAAGTGCGCCTGACACCCATCGCTTTGGCACCACATTCTAATCATTGTTCCTGAAGGTATTTCTTCCAATAACAGACCTAATGTTTCTTGCAGGAATGTGATGTACTTCTTACCATTAAGATTTCCTTCGATGAAATAGGGGCCTGTAATTCTGTCCTCCAGAGTCCCACATCATACATTCACCGACCACTGTTTTTGGTGTGCAATTTGCAGCTACCAACATGGAGTTTCAGTTGTCCAATAATGCATGTTATTCAAATTAACATTTCCAGGGTTCATGAATGTAGCCTCGTCAGTAACGAAAATCAAATTAAAATGGTGTCATCCCTCTGAATCTGAAGTTGAGCCCATCGGCAGAATTCAATGCGACGTATACAATCCATCGCAGTTAATTCTTGGTGATATGATAAGGATGATATTTATTGCGATGCAATATACGAACATTACTCAGGCTCATGCCAGATTCCCTTACGATCTGACACGAACTAACACAAGGATCTCGACCACAATTCGTTTCATCGTCTGTAACTTTTCTTTGTCGGATATGTTTCCGATGCGTTAAAGATCCACTTATTCTCAGTTTACCTTACACATATTAAAACGTACGACGTGTAGGGTGAGTACGTTTAGGACGTGTTTCAGCGTATAAGTCTTTAGCTCTCACTGAATTTCGTTGGCGTTCTCCGTAAATGAGAAGCGTATCGACGTGTTCTTCGAAGGAATACATCATTCACATTCGATTGATTCGACGATACTAGTCTTACCATTCCTATTAGTGTTGTATTGCGAAACCGTCGAATGGTGTTTACGTGACAGTGGCAAGTTAGATGGATACGCCATATTCGGCATTCGGCCGGAGTGGCCGAGAGGTTCTAGGCGCTACAGTCTGGAACCACGTGACCACTACGGTCGCAGGTTCGAATCCTGCGTCGGGCATGGATGTGTGTGATGTCCTTAGGTTAGTTAGGTTTAAGTAGTTCTAAGTTCTAGGGGACTGATGACCGCAGAAGTTAAGTCCCATAGTGCTCAGAGCCATTTGAACGCCATATTCGGCGGATATTTACTATTTGCACGATATACGAGAGAGAATTGTCAGAGCATGTGCTTCGATAAGTGCCGAAGTGATAAGGAATACCATTCAGTCCATGATCAGAAGATTGCCTCACTGTATTGATACCAATGATCATCACTTCGAACACCTTCTGTAAATGGACGTTCATGTCACCTTTTTGACCTTCAAAGACCTTACATTGGATTCGTCTCGACAGTCGCTATCAGAACATAAGTACCAAACTATAGCATCCCACTTAAATAAACAAAGTTGACCCTCATATCTCTTAAGCGACCCCACCTAGTAACAACAAATCAAACTTCATATTATGGCGTCTGTTGTTCCATGCAACATTTGTCCCACGAACTTTTCAGCTCCTATCACACTTTCGGAGTTATTCTAGGTGGCAATAGTTAGTGAATCACCCTATATACACAAGTCTTCCTCGTAAATCAGTCTGTCTGTGAATGAAAAAGGTATCAAGATCCCTACAGAAGATTCTCAGATTAGCGTTCAGATGGAACACAAAAAGGCTGCGGTAGACTTTAATTTATAATATGTGTAGACACAGAATTAAGGATTTCCTCCTTTTCAATTTAGGGTGAATAATAATTGTGCATAATTATGTGTTATTTATGGTTGTTCAAGTGCCGAAAAATGCTTAAAGAATTTTTATTGGTTAAGTGAACATTTTAGAGACTTTGACGCGTTTAGCCACAACATTCGGAAGCGGCAGCAGTCGAAGAAGGAGGCCGATGACCAACGCAGTTTCCGTAGCAGCAGTCAGCTCTTCGAAAGATCAACGACAGAGCAGACGGGCAATGCTTCCTAGGGGAACAACGACGAGCGCAGATCACACATCAGCAGTCACTGCTCCAGCACTGTCGGCATACTGAACTCAAGTGTGTGACGTATCTGTCGATGTGGAGGAGGACGAATGGGCAATACCCGACCCGCTACATTTGGTGTCAGATAACCTTGGTTCTGTTTTGAGATGTAAATGTTGGGGAATTTGTGGTATTTGTGACACCATCGCCGGCGGCTGGCCATGATCAGCCCATAGACAGCAGGTGACAACCTGCAGCCAACGGACAGTATTTAAGTACATTTGTCAGCGCAAATTGGTCCCAGATGTTTTTTCTTTTAATGTAACGTCTTCTCTGTGTAAAAAAGCAAACAATATAAAACTCCCATTCTTTGAAAGAAACTTGACGCTAGCGAATTTCTTTCCAGATGGTGTTGGATGTTCCTGTTATTTTTTTCGGAACTGTAATCCAATTTCTAATTTTACTTGTTATATAGCTGAGTATATTTTCTTATGGTTATAAGAAGTATTTTCGTGCGACTAACCATTTGTTAAACTGGAAAGTGTTACCGTGACAGACAGTAAGACACAAAGAGTTTCCATCCACGAGGCTATTCATAGCCTACTTAATCAGGTTGCCCAGTTGAGTTCTGACAATAATGAATTGGTGAATCGATTATCCGAATGTAGATCGACATCCAGTGCAATCTCTCCCATATTAGATTCATCAGCGGCCACCGTTGTGACCCACTTCTCTGCCCAAGAAATGGTACAGAAGCATTTATTGCTGATTTGTTAGCATCCGCTAAACTAGGTTCCTGGTCGGATGAACAGATGTTGCAAATGACAAAGTTATGGTTAATTGAGGAAGCTGTGGCACGTGTACTATATCACGACCTTTTGAAGAATTGAGACAAGATTCGCTCAAAGGGTTTAAAAAGCGGAAGAGTTGCCGCTTTTATAGGAGCAGTTGAACTCCATGTCCCAAAGAGATAATAAAACAATAGAAAGTTTGTGGATAGAATACGAATAGTGAGTAGAACACTTACCAATTGTCAGCCAGTGATGAAGCCAGTAAGTATATTCTAAAAGAACCGGAAAATAGACACATATAAACTTTTTTGCCAGGATTGTCACCTGAAACTTCGTGAAATGTTAGAACTGAATTTCCAAATAATTTAAGTAATTCTTTCGACATTGCTACAGAATAGGAAGAATTAGACGCCACGAGGAAGTATAAGGAAAGAAAAAATGTATTTTCCACTGGCTTTCATTGTTTCAGATGCGATCGGCAGGTGCACATCGCGAAAAAGTGTCTAGAACCACAGTGTGCAAATTGTTAAAGGGTGGGCGATATATATTGTGAGTGTAGCAGTACAGGTAATTTTGCAAACAGGGATCTGTTCAACGTGAACAGGAACTGCAGAACCGCCGCTAGGCGTTTCCATTAAAATTATATGCTATTAGAGCTCTTGCAAAGGCGGAGTACCGGTTATCAGGCACTATTAACAGTAAGGCACGTTGGCTAGTAGTCGACATTGGGACTCCCGTGTCAGTCATAAGCAAACTGCATTGAGGTCAGGAGTTGTGACCATCCAAGATCGTTGTCGCCCTCCATCTGTAATGCTGGAATTCAATATGGCGTTGGCCCACCCTTAGCTTTGTCAGCTTCCACTCTCGCAGGCATACGATCAATCAGGGGCTGGAAGGATTCTTTAGGAATGGCACCCCATTCTTCACAGAGTGCTGCACTGAGGAGAGTTATCGAAGTCAGTCGGTGAGGCCTGCCACGAAGTCGGCCTTCCAAAAAATACCCAAGTTGTTCTACAGGCTTCAGGACAGGACTCTGTGCAGGCCAGTCCATTATAGGCATATTATTGTCGTGTAACCACTCCGCCACATGCCGTGCATTATGAGCAGGTGCTCGGTCATGTTGAAAGAGGCAATCGCCATCACCGAATTGCTCTTCAACAGTGGGAAGCAAGAAGGTGCTTAAAGCATCAATGTAGACCTATGCTGTGATAGTGCCAAGCAAACCAACAAGGGGAGCAAGGCCCCACCATGAAATACAGGACCACACCATAACACCTTCGAATTTCACTGTTGGCACTACACACGCTGGCAGATGACATTCACCGGGCATTCACCACACCCACAACCTGCCATCGGATGTCCACGTTGTGTACCGTGATTCGTCACTCCACACAACGCTTTTCCACTGTTCAATCGTTCAAAGTTTACGTTCCTTACACCAAGCGATGCGTCGTATGGCATTTACCAGTGTGATGTGAGGCTTATGAGCAGCAGCTCGAGCATGAAATCCAAGTTTTCTCAACTCCGGCCTAACTGTCATAGTACTTGCAGTGGATCCTGATGCAGTCTGGAATTTCTGTGTGATGGTCCGGATTTATGTTTGCCTATTACACATTACGACCCTTTTCAACTTTCGACAGTCTTTGTCAGTCAACAAAAGGGGTCAGCCTGTACGCTTTTGTGCTGTACGTGTCCCTTAAAATTTTCACTTCACTGTCACATCCGAAACAATGGACCTAGGGATGTTTAGGAGTGTGGAAATCTCGCGCACAGATGTATGACACAAGCGACCTGACCACGCTCGAAGTCCGTGAGTTCTGCAGAGCGCCCCATTCTACTCTCTCTCGATGTCTAATGACTACTGAGGTCGCTGATATGGAGTACCTGGCAGTAGATGGCAGCACAGTGCACCTAATATGAAAAACGTATGTTTTGTGGGAGTCCGGATACTTTTGATCACATAGTGTAAGTTAAGTGGTATAGGCGGAGGTGGCATACCTTCAGTGGGCCGTTTTGTTCTGATTACAGGCATTTAAATAGCAAAGCAATTTCGGATAAGTATCATTACTGAATGTTGTACATACCATTGACCATCTCGGCAGCAGTATATACTTGTACAGAATTGACTTGAGGAGTGGGTACCATCAAATAGAAGTGTACTAGAGGACAGACATAATACTGCTTGGCAATTCTTAAGGGAGCCTTTCAGATTAAAAAATGCCCCCATAACATTCCAAATATTCCTAGATGGTGTGTTACATGGGTTGAAACCGCCACAGTGCATGATATACCTCGATGACATAATTGTATTTTGAATGCACGTCAAGGAGCATGCGATTCTCTTACAAGAAGTTTCCAACATCTCAGAGACGCTAAATTAACATTAAATTTGGAAAAGTGTCACTTCACATTAAAGGAAGTAGCATATTTAGGACGTGTGAACAGCGAACACCGAATGAAAACCGATCTATGGCTAATAACCACAGTTATAGATTTTCCAACCGCACAACCTATCAAGGAAGTACAGCAATTTCTAGACCTCTCAGATTATTACAGAAAATTTGTAGAAGACTATGCAGAAATAGCATGACTTCTCATGCAGTTATTGAAGAAACGTACTATATTTCACTAGGCAACAGCATGCGACACAGCCTTTGAAACACCGAATTACAAATTAACGCATAATCCTGTATTAATTTATCCAGCTTTCAGAAAAGAAATCATCCTGTCCCGCGATGCATCTGCATATGCTGTCAGAGCAGATTTGGGTCAAAACATTAACAGTGCAGAACATCCAGTAGGCTATGCATGCAGACAGTTAAATACAGTATACAGGAATTACTCAATAACGGGAAAGAAGTTACTGAGTGTGATCTATGGTAAAAAATATTTCAGGTGCTATCTGTATGAGAATATATTCAAGATAATCATGGACCATGTTGCTCTCAAGTGGTTACTTGAGATAAAAGACCCATCAACTCATTTGACGCATTGGTCCCTTTCCCTCTTCAAAATTGACTTTGAAGTCATTAATAAACCTGGGAAGAAACATTACATCACACATTGTCCTAACAGAAAGGTAGGAATATTAGAAGCCGTAGGTCATGATGAAGAAGAATGGCAAAAGCACAGGCTTCGGTCACAGATTGCAAAAGATACATGACAGAAAGGCTGTTTTGTCTACAGGTTGGGGTCCTATGTCGAACAACTAGACTCGGACTGAGAATCATGGTTTACAAACACTTCTGACAGGAAGTCATGCAAGAGGCCCATGATCGCATTCTTTCAGGTCAGGGTCGTCAAAGAACTGCTGAAAGACACATTGCTGAACGTTTCACGGGAGGGGGACGGGAGGGGGGGGGGGGGGACAAGAAAGCACGATGTAGCACAATACATGCACAATTGCATACCATGCACCCAGCAAGCACAATATTGCCATCAACGTATACCATTACAAAGACACCCAGAAGCATCACATCCCTTTATCATAAATGGACATTTATGGTCCCTTTAATAAAACATCAGCTGGGAATAGGTACATACTAACGATTAAAACCCATTTCTCAAGTTATCTAACCATGGTAAACTTCCCTGATCAACGAGCAAACACCTTTGTGCAAGATAGGGTCAATAATTGGATTTTAAAATTCAGAGTACCAGCAGCACTTATAACCGACCAAGGTAGTAAGTTCATGTCCAACCTTATGAAACACCTTTGCTGTCTGCTGAAAGTACGTAAATTATGTACCACCCCATTACACCCACAAGGCAATGGATGGACATAAAAGGTCCACCACACTATCAGGAAGATGCTTGGTTACTTCATCAATGACCAACACAACATTTGGTACATCATCAATTCATACTGTGTAAGTGCATACAGCATCAAAACACACAAAGAAACAGGTACGCTGCCTTATGAAGTTATTTATGGAAGGACGATGCTGACACCATTCGATTTTATAAGGCCAAAAGAAGGAAAGAATGGTGAAGCAATTAATGAATTTGCTCTAATCATTAAGGATGTGTGGAAAAAAATACAGAAAACAAATACCAGAGCATTAGAATGGCGGGAGAAATTAGGCAACGTACATGTTAAATATCCGGATTTTAAAACTGGACAATAGGTTGTTCTACCCAATCCCTATGTTGCTAAAGGAAAGATGACAAAATTTGTGACAGATTACCAGGGTCCTTACCCAGTACTCGAAATTGAATCACCAGTTAACATCAAGTTACAGTTCCACACAAAAACAACTGTTGTTCATGCAGGCTGGTGGAAATAGTTTAAGGGAGTAACAGATGTAATGCTACCAATGGTAGAAAATACTATTGCGAAGTGGAAGACCGCAAGATCCACTGAAACAGAACACACACTCGGCCCCATATAACCTTCAGCTGCACGCAGTCAATTGTGTATCCACAATATAAAATCTAGCATTCTAATGCAAAAGTAAGTAAGTTTAATACAGATTCTAGCGATAATGTACTGACAGGGAACCAGGTACAGAAAAGAGAATTAGCAAAATACACAAAGGGGAATTCTGGGTTTTAAATAGTAGGATGTACCGACGAATGATTAGACACCACATGCTTAAATAAGTACAAGTCATTCAGTAGAATGTATTGATAGCAGTATCTCGGACATACAAGGTGTACAATAATTGCAATACCACTTTCCTTATTAAAAATATAGTGGACTGATAGTTAATGGCATATTATGTTCGCTCTCATGTGTGAAATTTCACTTACCCACAACCATAACCAGTTCGACCATTGTCACCTCATTGTATCCACTAATTTAGTGGCCAGAAACACCTATGCAACTACTGACTCCTCAAAATCTGTCTTATGTAAACAACTCCTTTGATTCCTCCGCCCTGCAGTCATTAGATATTCTTATCATTGCATAACAAGTCAAGATTGATGCCAACACTATGATTCAGTATATAGTACAGTTCCAAGAGGAATATAAACCTGAATTACGTTATTGGGAACCGGTATTTCTGGAACTCTCTTGTTGATAATTATACTTTGTACTTATTTCCTGTGTATCAGACGAAAATACAAGACCCACGATAAGATATCAGTGCATCAAATTCCAGTTGAATGGGCTACAAAAATCCTGAGCATTGACATGCACCGAGCGAGGTGGCGCAGTGGTTAGACACTGGATTCGCATTCGGGAGGACGACGGTTCAATCCCGCGTCCGGCCATCCTGATTTAGGTTTTCCGTGGTTTCCCTAAATAGCTCCAGGCAAACGTCGGGATGGTTCCTTTCAAAGGGCACGGCCGACTTCCTTCCCTAATCCGGTGACACCGATGACCTCGCTGTCTGGTCTCCTTCCCCAAAAACAACCAACCAACCAACCATTGACATGTACTGCTAAAATGTACCTCGAGATAATTGTTGTTTGCTACTTCATTGTATTGTTACTGATCGTCATTCTACCATACTTCTAACATTATTTTCAGAAATTTTCTTAATGCTGATGTATTTCAAACTGTAACAGATTGAATGAATTACATAATTTTCCTAACAGATTAAGGTTTTCACTTTGTTTTTGTTTCTTGTTTGCTAGTCATTTGTAGATGGACGTAGGAGAAAATTCGAGGACCAATTTTTCTGGATGAGAGAGGAATGAAGGATGTATAATAAGTGTGTATAATAATAACATGTTATTTATGGTTGTTCAGAGCAGAGATCCGGCAGAAATACACTTAAAGACTTATTTTAGTTTAAGTGAACACTTTAGAGACTTTGACACGTTCAGTCACAATATTCGGAAGTGGCAGCAGTCGAACAACAAGGCCAATGACCAGCGGAGTTTGCACAGCAGCATTCAGCACTTCGACTGTTCAACAATCAAGCAGATGGGAGTGCTTCCAAGGTGAACAATGACCAGTGCAGCTCTTACATCAGCGGTGAATGCTCCAGGTGCTATTAGCATACTGAACTCACATGTGAGACATATTTGGCGATGCGGTGGAGGACGACAGAGCAATGCCCGCCCACTCCAGTACAGAAGTAAAACAAGGCAATCCGGCACGTTTTCCCACATTGATGATGTTTCTGTCCAACGTGAGAAGTACAGATCAACGACAGAAGCGTCAGCACCTCCCTTAGGAACTTTGACACATTGGCGAAAACGTCAAATAAATATCTCCGACAAACAGACCTATGAGGGGTCCTCCGAGAGAGAATGAAGAGTTGAAGAACCGTTGCCTGGGCGGACGAACTGATGGTTAGTTAGTAGATGTAATATTTCACTGCAACGACAGCTGCTACGCTGCTCGACAGAAGATGATGTCAATACCATGCCAATAGGTCAACACGGAAGATGCCATCCCAGATGTTACCAGAAAGAAGTTCACGTGGTACTTAATAGGTGAGAGAACAAAGGGACTGCAGCCCCCGACTGCAGCCCCACTAAATGGATCACCTGTGAACCTTGAGGCTGATGAATTCCGCCAGAAGATGCCGAACTTGAGGATCGCTGGATCGATTCCGGGACGGTGCTCTCCATGCCACGCTATAGCCGCTTGTTAATGATGAAAGTAGCGAATTCACAACGATAAGACCGCCCCGCCGCCGCATAGTGTCAGGGGCACGTTACTGAGGGAAGAATACGCCACCTGGTGCTCCGCTGCAGCACGAGCCGTCACCATATCGGCGGTCACTGGAAGCTGCACGCTGCGACCCCGCACCGCACCGCTGCCTTGAGGAACTGAGCAAGTTAAGGCACACTGTATCACTCGGTTTGTTTAAACGGCCTTATGTCTCAATAAATGACTAATAGTGGAACCACCGATGTTTCACTCACATCTCATCCACTGAGCCAAGGAAAGAGCCCATTCTAGTACCCATAAAGTGTCGATTTCTCTTCCACCATCCCTGACAAAATATCGACCTTTGCTCCCCTCTGGCACAGATAGCTATATATCTAGTGTCATTAAACCGCGACCCACTATATCAAGAATTATTCTTTCTTCGTGCTGCCTGTATCAATTTTATAACCTGTCTAGTCCGGCCATTATAGTTTGTATTGCTGCCCATATGGCAAAACACATCCAGTACTCGTAATGTTTCACCCCTTAATGTAATACCCTCAGCATCGCTTATTTGATTTAACTACATTCCACTGTCCTTGTTTTGATTTCGTCGACCATTTCATAGCTTCTTTCCAAGACCGTATAAATTCCATTTATCTGCTTATGAGCTACCTCTGCTGTCTCAGAGAGCTACAGTATCACTGGAAAATCTCCAGGTTCTTACTTCTTCTCGCTGTACTCTATTCCCCTCTCCAAATTTATACTGTATTTCATTTGTTGCTTCCTCAAGGTACATACTGAATAACAATAGAGGTAGGCTACAACAGTGTCGCCCACACCTCTCAACCACTGCTTCCCGCCCACGTATTCACATTTCACAAGGTCAGTCTGGTTTCTGTCAAGTTACAAAAAACCCTTAGTTCCCTGTATTTTAACCCACCTAACTTCAGACCTTCAAAGAGGGTAGACCAGTCGACACTGTCGAAAGCTTTTCTAAATCTACAAATTCAATCAACGTAAGTTTGTCTTTCTTTAAGCTGTCTTCTCTGATACGTCGTAGAAAACGTTTTACTCCACGTGATCCTACTTCTCTCTGGAACCAAAACGATACTTTCCCAAGTTCAGCTTCTAGAACTTTTTCCATTCTTCTGTAAATAATTTGGTCAGTCATTTGTAAGTTGTGACTCATTAAATTGATAATTCCGTAATAACCACAGGTATCAGCATCTGTCTTCTTTAGAAATTGAATCACTACATTCTTCTGACCCTACGACTTATCTTAGAAAATAGGTTAAGGAGAGGCAAACCTACGTTTCTAGCATTTCTAGACTTAGAGAAAGCTTTTGACAATGTTAACTGGAATACTCTCTTTCAAATTTTGAAGGTGGCAGGGATGAAATACAGGGAGCGGAAGACTTTTTACAATTTGTACAGAAACCAGATGGCAGTTATAAGAGTAGAGGGGCTTGAAAGGGAAGCAGTGGTTGGGAAGCGAGTGAGACAGGGTTGTATTCTATCCCCGATATTATTCAATCTGTAAAGGAAACAAAATAAAAATTCGGAGTAGGAATTAAAATCCATGGAGAAGAAATGAAAACTTTGAGGTAATTCTGTCAGAGACAGCAAAGGACCTGAAAGAGCAGCTGAACGGAATGGACAGTGGCTTGAAAGGAAGATATAAGATGAACATCAACAAAAGCAAAACGAGGATAATGTAATGTAGTCGAATTAAATCGGGTAATGCTGCAGGAATTAGACTGGGAAATGAGACGCTTAAAATAGCAAATGAATTTTGTTATTTGGGGAGAAAAATAACTGATGATGGTCGAAGTAGAGAGGATATAAAGTGTGGACTGGCAATGGCAAGAAAAGCGTTTCTGAATAGGAGAAATTTGTTAACATCGAGTATAGATTTAAGTGTCAGGAAGTCGTTTCTGAAAGTATTTGTATGGAGTGTAGCCATGTATGGAAGTGAATCATGGACGATAAATAGTTTAGACAAGAAGAGAATAGAAGCTTTCGAAATGTGGTGCTACAGAAGAATGCTGAAGATTAAACGGGTAGATCACATAACTAATGAGGAGTTACTGAATAGAATTAGAGAGAAGAGAAATTTGTAGCACACCTTGGCTAGAAGAAGGGATCGGTTGGTAGGACATGTTCTGAGGCATCAAGGGATCACCAGTTAAGTATTGGAGGGCAGCGGGGAGGGTAAAAATCGTAGAGGGGGACCAAGAGATGAATACACTAAGCAGAATCTGAAGGATGTAGGTTGCAGTCGGTACTGGGAGATGAAGAAGCTTGCACAAGATAGAGTAGCATGGAGGATGTAGGTTGCAGTAGGTACTGGGAGATGAAGAAGCTTGTGCAAGATAGGGTGGCATGTAGAGCTGCTTCAAACCAGTCTCAGGACATAAGACCACAACAACAACAACATTCTTCTTGAAGTAATAGGTCGCTTAGGCCGTTCACATATCTTTCCCACCAGTTGGAATAGCTGGCTCACACAAGGAACTCAGCAATTCTGAGGGACCCTCGTCTTCTCTATAGTTCTCGTTTCCGCTTTGATCTATCAGTGCTCTTCAAATTCTTGTCGTATTACAGTATATCTCCCACTCACCTTCACCTACTTCCTCAACCCTTTCTATAACATGTCGTTCAGATTAATTTCCCTTGCATGATCCTCCTTCATACTCATTCCATCTTTTATCTTTCCCTTCTTTGCTTAGCACCAGCTGGTATCTCAGTATCTTGATATTCATACAGTGCAAAAATTCATTTCTCTCCCATAGTTATTGTATCCTTCTACTTTCTTTCTTTTTCTTTTGCTACTGCTTTTATCCCACATTGTGCGCAGGGTCGGCAGTGTTAGGCACCGATTTGGCATGGTTAATTTGAAGGGGTGGCCGGATGCTCTTCCTGCCGCTACCCCATAGCCCCCGAGACGGAATTAGTGTACCCCAGCTGTCTGCGTCTAGTGTAAATCGTGAAATAGTGTGAATGTGTTGCATATGTCTTCCACTCGTGTAACTGAGGCGGAACGTGGGAACCAGCTCGGTATTCACCTAGTAGCATGTGGAAAACCGCATAAAAACCACATCCAGGCTGGCCAGCACACAGGCCGTCGTCGTTAATCCGCTGAGTGGATTCAATCCCGGGCTGGCGCGCCTACCTGAGTCCAGGAAGTAGCGTTTATTGTATCCTTCTACACCCTTGTATTAATCGTGTAGCCGCTGCTGATTTGCCATTTTGGACTACATGTGAATTTCATTTTGGAGATATCTGTATTTCCTTTTGCCTGATTCATTTTGTGTATATATATTATTTTCTCTTTTCATCAGTTTGGTTTAATATCTCGTGCGATATTTAAGGATTAATACTGGGCTTTGCTTTCGCATATTTGACCCACTGATGCATTCACTATTCCATGTCTCAACGTTACCCATCCGTGTTCGATTGAATTCCCTATTCCCGTTTCAAACAATCATTGCTAATGCTTTGTTGTAGCTCTCCAGAAAATATAGTTCTTTAGATTTTTTTTAGGTCTCATCTCCTCAATTTGTTACCTTTGCGCAGTATATTCAGTTTTAATCTGCAATTCATGCCCTGTTAATTGTGGTCAGAGTTCACATCTGCCCTGTGAAATGTTTTGCTGCTTAAAGTCTCGTTTCGAAGTCTGTAACTTACCATTATGTAATCAACTGGAAATTTTTCTGATCTCCAGGCCTTTTGTAAGTACACGACGTTCTAACATGATTTTTAAATTAAATACTAGCGATGAATAAATTATACTCTGTTTAAAAATCTACTAGGTAGCTTCTACGTTCATTCCTTGCCACCAGCATACGTTCTTCTACTGTTTTTCCTTCTCCTATTATCGACCTGGAATCCGTCATGAGAGTTGAAGTTTTGTCTTCCGTAACTATCGGAATAATTTCTTTTATTCCAACATACTTACTTTCAGCTTTTCATCCTCTGCGGGGACAGACGGTATAGAAACTTGTAGTAGTGTGGTGAATGTTTACTTCACGTTGATGTACTTAGGCAGTGTAATATCCACGCCTATATTTTATTCAGAATAATATTCACGACAGCATTGTGTGTGAAATGTGAATGAACTTTCCCCATGATATTAATATAAAGGACTTCATATTTAATAAAATAATAAATAATTATTCTCAATGAGATAATTTAATATTTTGTAAAAAATTATGTCTCAGACAGTACCCATGGAAAAAGATAATGAAAATCTCCATATATTGTTATCTATGATTCTTCTAGAATAAATCTTCTTCTTGTTCGAACTGTTGTACTAATAGGAAGTGAGTGATGTCTCGTAACACCGAAGTCTGCAAAAAACTGTATTACGTTGCTAATGTAATATTTTCAAAATAGAGGTTATGTGTCATTCAAATGAATCTTCTTTGTTTGGAGCTTTATTTCACTGTGATTCTCGACCTGTATAAATGTTAAATTTTATGATCAGCTATAAAGGAGCGCAGCCATTAGCGCCATTGATCTAAAGCGTGGTTTATAGGTAAATGTTGAATAATAAGCGATTAACATTGAGAAATATTTTCAAATGTTAATGCGTATACTGAAGGCACCAAAATATTTAATACATATTATTTTTAATAGTAAAACAGTGCCTGCAGAAGAAGTGATTGTCTTAAATTAGCTGCCATCTTAGTGAAATACTGCAGCGGCAGTTTTAAATTACTTTTCTATATAGACATAAATGTTGTTAGTCATAATTGCGATAATAATTGTGTATTGGTGACCCAGAACACACTCTGAGGTAATAAATTCCAGTTGCACGGTGAATAATCTCTAAATGTAGTGAACTTCTATGAATACAAACAGCATCTATTTCGTACAACTTTTATGAAATATTTTGACAGGAAAAAATACGTTAGTGTTGTGTGAATCTGCTATTGAGGGACAAACCTGTTCATTTTGCTTAAAGAGAAGTGTTGCCACCTCGAATAACTGTAACGTTTAATTTGATAAACGATCTACAACTAGTAAAGAGACTATTATGCAACAGCACTGAAAATTACTAAAAATCATTACTCTTGCTTAGTTCAGATTACTTATCATACATTAGCTTGTTTGCTGGTTAAATATGATACTTTTGTGCATGAACTTAGTGCCATTTACATTGCTTGACAGAAAACATTGCTATACCTTTACAAGTGGAAATTTCTTTAACAAAATAACGATCATTAGCCGGGAAAAGCAGTGGTTAAATAAAATCTCATGTTACATTAATAATAAGTAACTGGTTTTATTTCAGTCTTGGTGAAATTTTACAACACGCAATCAATCACGATACAGCACGCCACAGCAAGAGCTCCAGCCAGCCCCTCCATACAGGATACAACACCCTGCAGAGTAGCTATTCACGACCTGTTTCTGGATCCACTTCAAGGGCCGTAATACGGATTTTCTCGACACTGTGTCGTTCATTGACGTCCAAGCCGAAACACTGCGCTTCATACCGAGCATCTGGGCCACACGACGAATGGGAAAGTGCGTCTGAATTTGAGTGCTGTGTGATGGGTCGACAGTGGATCTCATAGATACAGCTGCTCAAGAACAACGCCCACCGTTGCAGCTGCTGCGCGGTGTTATAGGGAAGTTTAGAATGGGGACTAAACTGGGAAATTAGGGGCTTTTGATCAGTGATCAGGTGAAAGTTAGTACCATACATATACAGGGTAGTAAGAAACAGTCAGAAAATGTTTTAAGGATGTTGCAGTGTAGATGGCCCTGAGAAATAATTGCTAAGAAAAAAATTAGACGTGTTGCTGCGATTCCTAGTTAATTGGCATTGAAGTTAGCCAATCAAGTCGTTAAGCGTGCAAATTTAAACGCTCCGTGAGAGACGGTGTCGCGAAACGTTATCTTCATTTAGTTTCCTAAAACCGAACAAGAGAGCGATAAGAAAGTTTGAATGGAGTTTTAGTAAGGATCGAATCCGAGCTAAAGGCTGACCCTTCTCGTGAACTATCTTCCACACTAACCGCATCAACCAAAGCGCTTGAGTTTGTACGCGCAGTGACCTGATGGGCTGACTTCAATTCCGATTTTTAACTATTATTTCCGAGCACAATCTTCCCTGAATTACCGTACAAGCTTTTCAGACTGTTTCTGTTCATAACTGAAACTTACTGGTGCTTTATATAATAGCTAACACCTCTTTCTCAATTTGCAAATAATTGCTCTGTGCCACGTCTAATGTTTCAGATGCAAACACAGTGGCCTGTTCCGTGCCGTTGGCGTCTATGTGGGACTGCGCGTTATCACTGCCTCAATCTCACACATCGGTGGCAAGTGATGCCCGGATGGTACGTTGCTAAATAAGCAGCCAGCCTAAGAGAGTTTTTAAGTTCTGTGAATGATTTCTTCCACGCCTCTGACGACACAACTTTAACTGCTAGGACTGACTCGGAATAAATTTCGCCCAACAATGAACTTTGTCCAAGAACAACACAAATTCTTTGAGGTTCTGCGAAGCCAGTAAGTTAATGATTGCATCGAAATGATCCTGTGTGGGTGTGAGGCTTTCCTTACTTGAGGCAGGACTCAAGTACTTTACACTTGGCTCAGAGAAACTACGTCTGTCGAGGCAACAATATCGATCATTGTCCTTGAGACGCTTGAACGAAGTCTGTAGATTGTACAGGTGCTTCTCCCACATGGTCACAGTAAATAACAAGTGATCTAGATAATTAAAACTGTTATGGATACCTTGGCTCATTGGTTCAAAGGATCTCTCAAATATCGCCGTACCAGTCGCAAACCTATGTGACAATCCGTTATAACGATGCATGCTGAGTAGCATAATAAACACTAAAAACGATTTCATCTGATTATCTACATCCCGCTGAAAGTAGGCGGCAGCGAGATCTATTCTCGAAAAATAACAGCCCACTAGGCAATTTTGCCAACAGTTCCTCCAGCCTAGGAATTGGATGTAAGTTAACATTTACTTAAACATTAACGGTAGACGTAAAATCATCACAAATTAGTAGTCATCTACTTGGTTTCTGAACTACGACCATGGGCGTACCCTACTGGCTAGACGAACTGTGAACATAAATCACATTCTTTGAAATCTGCTGTCGACCTCCTTCAACTTGCGCGTGGACAGCGAAAGGAACTAGGAAAAGTCTACAAAATCTTACCACTGCCCATTACTTTAAGGTTACAAAAGTCTGGAATATTGTTGCACAACCTAACGTAGGTTCAGGCCGCTGCTTAAATGTCGCATACAGCATATAAAGCTGATGGAAATTAGTGAGGGGAGAAAACGTAAGAAAAGGAGGGAATTATTCATATCAGCAGCATCGCTACTTTCATGTGGAATCAGCAGTGACTAGTGACAATGTCTGCTGGACCAAGATTCGAACACGGGATCTAGGCATTTCAATTCACATGTCCAAAAGAGCAGACGTCACACAGTCATTATAATACGAGGGATTTTCGGAAAATAATATCCCATCAGTCGCAAAATGGAACCCATTGTCAAAATCAAAAATGTTTTGTTTGCAACAGTTAGGTACACCTTCCTACTACTTCTCTACACAGTCACCCCTCCGTCTTGGACGGAGCTTAGTAGCAACTTCCCAATATCCTCGTCATAGAAGGCCGCCGCCTGTTCTTTCCGCTAATTTTCTACGCTAGTCCATATTGCCTAAATGCCGCCTTTATAGCAAGCAGTTCGTGCAGGAGCGTCTTCATTTCCCTGGTAGAGAGCGGCCGAGAATTGTCATGAAGAAGGAATCGCATGACTGTTATGTGGGTTGCAGAGCACTAGCCGAAATCTCTGACCAGACTTTCATGTTTGGCGGGAGATACTTTTGCTCTAGGCATCTTTACGTGCTCACTGTGCGCACAGAACTGAAAAGAGTGACATGACGCATCAGCGGGCGTATTAGAAGCACTGCCCAACACATCCACCCAAAGCTTCATCAGATTTCTACTGTGGTTTCCATTTCGCGCCCGATCGGACCTTGCTTTCCGAACAGCCCTCGTACTATCAAGCTCTGTGGATGGTATCGCAGTTGAATTGGAAAACAAAAAAAATGGTTCAAATGGCTCTGAGCACTATGGGACTCAACATCTTAGGTCATAAGTCCCCTAGAACTTTGAACTACTTAAACCTAACTAACCTAAGGACATCACACACACCCATGCCCGAGGCAGGATTCGAACCTGCGACCGTAGCGGTCCCGCGGTTCCGGACTGCAGCGCCAGAACCTCACGGCCACCGCGGCCGGCAAAACAAAAAAAGCACAAAAGTGTCTAAGCTAAAGATGTTAGCTGTCGTCAAAGAGTTGACCACTGGCTGCGTTAGTTGTCAAGTAGCATTTTGGTTCCTAGAATCGAATACGATCTGTTTCCACAGCGGGATCGACTGCCAATCGTACGTCACCACTTTGAACTGAGGGAACATCAGGTGCGGGCAGCCAGTGTGCCGGTACGTGTCCTCATTAATCAGAGATACAGCTGCCGCTGTTTCCAATTAGAAATCTGCTGCCGGTCCATTAACGTCCAGTTGTAACAGGAACCTCTGCAACCCTTCTTGTGCTGCTACGAGCGCAGGCAAGACAGTGCGCAGGAGCGCTTAGAGCCAACGTCTGCCGAGACAGACACTGGTCTTTCGGCGTGCGTAACAAGTGGCGTCACGGAAACGGCAGTGACGCCGTTGATACCGTGAGCTGCAGTGTGGGTAAGATTTGATTGCACGGACTTTTTGGGAATTATGTGAGAACGACGTGAAGGAAATCGGTTTTTTTTTGTGGTTTTAGGGCGCACAACTTCAACGGTCATTAGCGCCCAGACTACGTTAGGAATGCACCGCAAGTCACAAGTTTAAAACAGCAACGAAATGGAAAACACGATAAAAGACAGACTGACAGGCATCGGATTAAAAAAACAGCATAATCAAATGTCCTTAGAGAGGGTTGTCAAGTTGATAAAATGAAGAACGCGAGCAGCTGCTCGTGGGTCATCCGCTAAAATGGCATCTAGAGTACATGGCAGGCCAAGATCAAGACGCAGTGTGTTAAAATCCGGACAGGACGTTAAAATGTGGCGGACCGACAGCAATTGCCCACATGGGCAGAACGGCGCCGGCGCAGCCGTCAGCAGATGGCGGTGGCTGAACCGGCAATGTCCAATTCGTAACCGGGCCAAAACTACCTCCTCCCGACGAGAAGGGCGTGAGGAGGACGTCCAAGCCGCGGGAAGAGGTTTCAAGGCCCGAAGCTTGTTGTCTGTAAGTGCAGCCCATTCAGCATGCCACAGCGATAAAATGCGCCGACAAATGACCCTGCTACAATCTGACGAAGGGACACAACAAGAAGCTGTCCGAGGGTGGAGGACCGCAGCCTTGGCCGCGGCATCTGCAGCTTCGTTCCCAGGGATGCCGACATGGCCAGGAACCCACATAAAGCTAACCGGAGAACCGACGTCCACCAGCTGCTGAAGAGAGCGTTGTATCCGGTGCACGAAAGTGTGAACCGGGTACGGATCACTGAGGCTCTGGATGGCGCTCAGTGAATCGGAGCAGATGACATAAGCAGAATGTCGGTGGCGGCAGATGTAAAGAACAGCCTGGTAGAGGGCAAAGAGCTCAGCTGTGAAGACCGAACAATGGCCATGAAGCCGGTATTTGAAACTTTGTGCCCCGACAATAAAAGAACACCCGACCCCGTCATTGGTCTTAGAGCCATCTGCATAAATGAAGGTCATATTAATGAACTTTGAACGAAGTTCGACAAAACGGAAGTGGGAGACCGAACCGGGGGTAACCTCCTTTGGGAGCGAGCTGAGGTCAAGGTGAACGCGAACCTGAGCCTGGAGCCAAGGTGGCGTGTGGCTCTCGCCCACTCGAAAGGTTGCAGGGAGTGAAAAATTAAGGTGTTGAAGGAGGCGACGAAGGCGAACTCCAGGGGGTAGCAGGGCAGAGACATACAACCCGTATTGAGGGTCGAGAGTGTCGTCAAAAAAGGAACGATAAGAGTGGTCGGGCATTGCCAATAGCCGACAGGCATACCGACAAAGCAGTATATCGCGCCGGTAGGTGAGTGGCAATTCACCAGCGTCAGCATGAAGACTCTCAACAGGACTAGTATAATACGCTCCGATCGCAAGTCGTAAACTCCGATGTTGTATGGAGTTGAGGCGGCGTAAGATGGATGGCCGTGCAGAGGAGTATACAAAGCTCCCATAATCCAGCTCGGAGCGGACGATCGACCGATATAGGCGAAGTAGGACGGTTCGATCCGCTCCCCACGACATACCACTGAGAACACGGAGGACATTTAGAGAACGGGTACAACGGGCAGCCAAATATGACACATGTGGAGACCAGCTAAGTTTCCTGTCAAATGTAAGACCTAAAATTTTTGTTGTCTCCACGAATGGGAGAGCAACGGGACCGAGTCGTAAGGACGGTGGGAGAAACTCTTTGTTGCGCCAGAAGTTAATACAGACCGTCTTCTCGGCAGAAAAACGGAAGCCATTGGTGACACTCCAGGAGTAAAGACGGTCAAGAGAACGCTGAAGACAGCGCTCCAGGAAACATGTACGCTGCGCGCTGCAATAGATGGTAAGATCGTCCACGAAAAGGGAGCCTGATACTTCAGCTGGGAGGCAATCCATTATTGGATTGATCGCTATGGCGAAGAGAGCGTCGCTCAAAACTGAGCCCTGTGGCACCCCATCCTATTGGCGAAAGGTGTCTGACAGGACAGAACCCACACGTACCCTGAACTGTCGAGCCATTAAAAAGGAACGAATAAAAAGAGGGAGGCGACCGCGAAGGCCCCTTGTATGCACGGTGCGGAGAATGCCCGCCCTCCAACAGGTGTCGTAAGCCTTCTCCAAATCAAAGAACACAGCCGCGGTCGGGCGCTTCCGCAAGAAGTTATTCATAATGAAGGTCGACAAGGTAACCAGATGGTCAACAGCAGAGCGGCGCCTACGAAATCCACATTGTACATTGGTAAGTAGGCGTCGAGACTCGAGCAGCCAAACCAAACCAGAGTTAACCATTCGCTCCATCACTTTACAAACACAGCTGGTAAGCGAGATGGGTCGATAACTGGAAAGCAAGTGCTTGTCCTTCCCCGGCTTAGGGATCGGGACAACAATAGACTCGCGCCAACATGCGGGAACATGTCCCTCAATCCAGATGCGATTGTAAGTACGAAGAAGAAAACCTTTACCCACAGGAGAAAGGTTCTTCAGCATCTGAATATGAATAGAATCAGGCCCTGGAGCAGAGGACCGTGACCAGCCAAGTGCGTTTTCGAGTTCCCGCATGGTGAATGGGGCATTATAACTTTCACGATTCGAGGAGCGGAAGTTAGGTGGCCTAGCCTCCTCTGCCTGTTTGCGGGGGAGGAAGGCAGGGTGGTAATGAGCGGAGCTCGAAACCTCTGCGAAAACGCGGCCGAAGGCATTGGAGACATCCTCAGGGGCCACAAGCACGTCATTCGCGACCGTCAAGCCAGAAACTGGTGAGTGGATCTTAGTGCCAGATAGCCGGCGCAGGCTACTCCAGACAACAGAAGAAGGAGTAAAACTGTTGAAGGTACTTGTGAAAGCAGCCCAGCTCGCTTCCTTGCTTTCTTTAATAATACGACGACACTGTGCACGTAATCGTTTGTAATTGATACAATTCGTCACTGTAGGGTAGCGTTTAGATGTGCGTAAAGCACGTCGACGAGCACGTAAAGCGTCTCTACATGCTGCGGTCCACCAGGGGACCGGTACGCGACGTGGAGAAGAAGTAGGGTGAGGGATGGAATATTCAGCAGCAGTGAGAATGACTTCCGTGAGGTGTGCGACCTGACTATCGCGGCTTGTGAAGGTTTGATCCTGAAAGGTCGCCCTGGAAGAGAAGAGCCCCCAGTCTGCTTTGGAGATGGTCCAACTAGATGAGCATGGAGAGGGGGTATGCTGTAGGAGATGGATAACACACGGGAAGTGGTCGCACGAATATGTATCAGAAAGAGCATACCACTCAAACCGGCGTGCAAGGTGGGTAGTACATATAGAGAGGTCTAAATGGGAATAGGTGTGAGATGTGTCCGAAAGAAAAGTAGGGTCGCCAGTATTGAGGCATACAAGATTGAGCTGGTTGAAAAGGTCTGCTAACAGGGAGCCCCTCGGGCAGGATGCTGGAGAGCCCCAAAAGGGATGGTGGGCATTGAAGTCTCCAGTTAACAAAAATGGCGCAGGTAGCTGAGCAATAATTTGCATCATGTCTGCCCTGGTAACGGCAGACGACGATGGAGTGTAAACGGTACAAATGGAAAATGTAAAAGTGAGGAGAGTTATTCGGATGGCAACTGCCTGCAGGCCGGTGTGCAACGTGATGGGATCGTAGTAAATATCATTCCGGACCAGCAACATAACCCCTCCATGAGCCGGGATACCTACCACAGAGGGTAGATCAAAACGCACAGAGGTGTAGTGTGCCAAGGCAATTTGATCGCATGGGCGTAGCTTCGTTTCCTGGAGGGCTACGACGAGTGGACGGTGCAAGCGGAGCATGGTCGTGCGGTAGCGTTCTCGCTTCCCACGCCCTGGTTCCCGGGTTCGATTCCCGGCGGGGTCAGGGATTTTCTCTGCCTCGTGATGGCTGGGTGTTGTGTGCTGTCCTTAGGTTAGTTAGGTTTAATTAGTTCTAAGTTCTAGGCGACTGATGACCTCAGCAGTTGAGTCGCATAGTGCTCAGAGCCATTTGAACCATTTGAACCAAGCGGAGCAGCAACTTCAAGTCCTCTCGGTTGGAGCGAATGCTGCGAATATTCCAGTGAATAACTGCCATCGTAAGAAGAAAAGGAAGATGAAAGAAGGGGTCACCTCGAAGGCTGCTGAGGGCCTGTCTTCGAGCGAGCACTGCCGCCGCTATCAGTAGGCGGACAGTCATCGTCCATTGGTTCTATAGGTTCATCGGCAATCTCGTTAAGATGGCCGGGAGGAGGAGCTTCCTCCGCCGGTGGACGGCCAGATGTTCGGCTACCAGCGGTGCGGCCAGGCGAAACGGATGACGGCTTGGGGCGGCAACCGCTGGGTGGCGCAGGAGATGAAATGCGCCGTGGCGGAGAAGGAGAACTGTGCTTCCTATGAGCCTTCTTGGAAGGTCGTTTGGTGGAAGTACCGGTCGATGGCTGGGAGGTCGAGGTACGTAGGAATTCTGCACGGGACGGTTCCTTCTTGAAGGCCCGTGCATCTGACTTCTGGGTCTTCGTCTTAGCAGAAGCAGATGAAGGGGCTGGTGTCTGTGGGGTGATGGGAGGAAGAGGAGACGTCGACCATGCGATCTTAGCACTGGCCGAACGGACGACCGTGGTGCTGAAGGTCAGATCGCATGTCTGGGTTGCCACCTCCCTGGTAGTCCGAGGAGAGGCGAGGACAGTACTGTATTTCCCCGCTGGGAGCAGCGTGGGCTTCCTACTAGCCAATAGCTTGCGAGCAGCCGAGGTGGACACTTTCTTTTTGACCCGAATTTCTTGGATACAGCGTTCTTCCTTATAGACGGGACAGTCGCGGGAGGATGCTGCATGGCCACCCTGACAGTTCACACAACGAGGAGACGGAGGTGGACAGTCATCCTCATGGGCATCCCTGCCAGAAGTGCAAATTTAGCTGCATTGGAACAAGACTGTCGAGTGTGATTGAAACGCTGACACTGGTAGCAGCGCGTAGGTGTCGGGACATAGGGGCGAACAGAAATATCCTCGTAGCCCGCTTTGATGCGCGATGGCAGCTTAACACTATCAAAGGTCAAGAAAAGTGTCCAGGTCGGTATAAGGTCATTGTTGACCTTTTTCATGACCCTATGGACAGCCGTCACGCCCTACTCAGCGAAGAAAGACTGAATCTCCTCGTCAGTCAATCCGTCGAGGGATCTAGTATAGACCACACCACGAGACGAATTCAAAGTTCGGTGAGCCTCCACCCGGACAGGGAACGTGTACAGGAGTGTGGCTCGAAGCAGTTTCTGTGCCTGAAAGGCGCTCTCAGTTTCGAGTAAGAAGGTACCATTACGCAACCTCGTACAAGACTTAACAGTACCGGCTATGGCATCTACGCCCTTCTGGATAACGAAATGGTTGACAGAGGAAAAATCCTTTCCGTCCTCAGATCGAGAAATGACGAGGAACTGTGGGGTAGGCGGTAGAACGTTTGTCACTGGGGGCTGGTCATGTTTCCGTTTGTGGGCAGAAGTCGAGAGAGAAGAAGAGAAATCCATTGCGGAGGAATCCCCCATGATTCCCAGCGTCTCCGATAGCGCGCTCCTTCCTTATGGGGACCCTCTCAGAGGGCACTCCCGCCTTAGGTGACTGTTTACACCTCAGGTCACACCTCCCGAGAAACAGACGGAGGGACCAATGGGCATGGTCAGAAGGTATCAGCTCAGGCAATCACCCCTCCCTGGGCCTGGCCTTTACCAGGGGGTACGTGCGTGCCTTACTTGTCGACCCAGAGTGGGGAATTACGCGTTACCCCGTCACGGGCTACGAGTGCGAACGCGTGGGTCGGCCTTCAGGCGCCCACAGGGAGGAAGGAAGAAGAGGAAAAGGAAGAGAGAGAGGACAGACTGACTCAAACGCCGAAGCGGAGACCAGAGAAGGCAAGGAGAAGAAGGCAAGGAGAAGAAGGCAAGAGAAAAAAATCAAGGGAAAAAAGGCAAGGGAAAAAAGGCAAGGGAAAGAGTAAGGAAGACAGTGAGATGGAGAAGAACAAAGAAAGGAACCAACCAAAGAAGGAAGAAACGAGAAGTAAAAAACCAAAAAGACCACAAATATAGGTCATGGGACCGTCCGTCTCCGGACGCAGGCGCTAACTACCCCCTTGAGGGGGATGGACTCCTTTTAGTCGCCTCTTACGACAGGCAGGAAGACCTCAGGCCTATTCTAACATCCGGACCCGCAGGGGGGGAGGGGAAATCGTTGTACGAGCCTCGGTTTGCTTTGAAACACGCCGACGGCGAACAAGAGGTTTAGTGTTTACGCTCAACTGGAGATGAGGGCAGTGGATCGCTAACTACCGCTCTAGCTAATGAATTCCGAGTCGCTGGAATACCGGACGAAGGGTGCTCCGTAAATCGGATGATGGGGCTGATCGGAAGCTATTAGCTGATCGAAGGGCGCAACGACAACTAATACTACTAACATCGTCGACACTACAGGGGTCGTGAAATGTAACTTTCCTGACCCAGGTACTTTGTGCCATTTGACAAGTTTGTGCACATGGCTCAATGTTAAATCAGACGACTCTGACGACTTCGCACTAACTTCTCTGTTAAGAGCATGACGTATAATAACGTCATGGATTAATGAGTTGGCATACTTTGTACCACACTGCCTACAGTAAAAAGCCTTGCCAGTCAGCAGCACATGCAGGATATTTTTGCTTACGTAGCGTAACACATAGGCTAAATTGGAGCCTAGTTACAATTACGTGGGTTTGGTGACCATGAAAGTCAGCCAGCAAACCATAAACGTATGGAAAACTCATATTATTGATGTCAGACGGTGGCCGTGGTTTTTGCACCACTTCGATCGGTTTATGATTAGGAGAGAGTTATATCCAAGGTCAGGCTCTTGACTTGCCTTGCAGTGAGGAACAAATCGACGTCGGAGCAACCGAATGGCGTACGGGGAGACGGGGAAATTGCATCTACAGACTATTGTTGATTTTGCAGTAGTTGCAATAGCGATTTCTGCTCATTCTGTGGGTTCCCAGTGCTGCTCGTGTTGCTGCCATTACGGGAATCTTGCAGCAACTGTTTCTGCCGTGACTTTAAAAATTCGGGATCCATACTGCACTGGCGGAGTCGTACAGTGAGAATGTTCTCGTCACCACTTTCATAACCTGCTCTGCGCAGACAGAACGCAGTTTATTATAACCCGCCCTGATTGGTGGAGCAACAAATGTTTCCGGAAGTAGACGACTAAGTGAAAGGCTAACCAAAAAACAAGTGCAGAGTGGAGCAAAGCCATATTAAGTATACACCAGCAGATCAGGGAGCAACCTGAATGGAAAACGTAATACAGGCTAGGCCGAACTCTGCTGATTAATGGTGCATACTTAATGCTTGAGTGATCTAAAATAGTGGCATGACTGGATAGTGTGGGGTCGTGGGACGTATAGGAAGCCTCACGTCAGTGGACGGCTCCACATCACATGCTTGTGGTAGCTCAGTGGCGCCTCCGCGGGAACTAGTTGCGGCTGCATTGCGTAGCCGGAATATCTCTGATCCGTTCTCCATATCGATACTCGAGTTAGGCGGGGAATCCGAATCACCCTCGGATACTAAAAAACGGGACATTTATACATCAGAATTACAAATGATGCAGAAGTGAGTGATTCGAAGGCAAGGGGTAACTGTCTGGCGACAAATGTAAATATGCAGTATTTAATCCTCAGTCAGTTATGTAATTTCATTGCTCACCCTTATCGATTCTTGCACAGCTGGCAATTATTTCACTGAGAAATTAACCTTTGTTTCGAGTTGAAATTATACTCTACTCCCTTTACTTCAAGATGGGAAGTTAGTATAAATGTTGGAAGAAGATAAAATAATTGCACTTCTAATCCAATCATGCCTAGTAAAGTAGTCAGATGTTCAAACCAACTTATGCGTTTGTGCCGACCGCTAGTCGTCATGAGTAGCGCTGGCATGAATTCCCGCACATTCCTCTCACTGTAACTGGGGTCTGGGAGTAGCGCGACTGTGGTAAAGCTTATCGGGCACATTGGTGTAGTGTCATTCCGCATTCATCATTCGGTTCACCTCGATCTCTGAGCAGGACGCTGCTCGCCGTACCGCTGTGGAACGGTTACTTGGTCCTCGCGGTGACAGTGGCGATGACTATCACACGTTAATGTTATTATGTGTATTTGTTGCAGTCGATAGGAGAGAAGGCTTGCACGTTGGACTTCCGGTTTGGCGGGTGCCACTGCATGCGTTGGCTGATGTTTCCCGTGTCCTCTGTGGTGGGTTACTGGGCATGAATAGGGGCCGATGGTAGCTTTCTGTAAGCAGCATTGACTGGCTTCTAGTGGCCTCAGGTTTACCGATAATGACCCGTTATGAAGAACAACAACGATGTTGAGTTGGTTCAAATGGCTCTGAGCACTATGGGACTTAACATCTGAGGTCATCAGTCCCCTAGAACTTAAAACTACTTAAACCTAACTAACCTAAGGACATCACACACATCCATGTCCGAAGCAGGATTCGAAACTGCGAGCGTAGTGGTCGCGCGGTTCCAGACTGAAGCGCTTGGCCACAGCGGCCGGAGCTGTATCGTACAGACAAGTAATTATTTGCGTTGGTATTTTGACTACTTGATGGGCATGCATGAAAAAATGTTGTTCATTGTTTGATCATATTTCAGTATACCATTCACTCAAAATACTTCAAGGTTGAAAGGGGTTGTCTAAGATTACTAATGTTTTTTTTTCCAGTTTCATATCCAAGTCATAAAATTATACCTGACTTAAATGAAATCAAGAGATTAGTGCCCGTTTCGCTACAAATGTTTGGGAAGTCGTTTATATTCTGTTTTGATATAATTGTCTGAAAAGTCATTTCTACTCTGCTTTGTTACAATTGTGCATGAAGCCATTTGAGTCATATTATTATTGTGTGTTACCTCATCCGTAAGATATATTTACTGTGCTTTCAGCGATTCGATACCTTGTAATAAAGGATGTGTTGGTGGGGATGTTAGTATCATTTTTTGAGAAAAAGGTTGTTGAATACCGGAATTGCAATTAATGCATTGTGTTCCAAAACAATGCGTCACACTCATTCAGTCCAGCCCTTCCACTAGCTAAGTAGTTTCATTCCGATCAGCTATACCTCTTACCTTAACGTTAAAGTGTAGGTATTTATGTATCTAGTGATCATTAACTGAAAGCGTCGCACAATGCAGCTAGCTGTTAACATTTATACTGCCATTAAATTCGTAACATGATAACAAATAAAGGTCAAGAATTTGTCAGGTAGTGATCGGGAGATTTAATATTACGTCGTACACGTGCTACTGGAGGATTACCATGTGATCGGAACTGGTAGTGAAAAAAAAAAATTAATTAGCAGCTATGATCGACTAGAGTAAGATTACTGAGAGTAGTACGTCTATGTACTACAAATGTAATTTGAACAATATAAAAGAATTGCGTTTATAATATAATGAAAACAATAATTGATGTTGCAGATCAATGAAGACCCAGAAGGCCAGTAGACGGCCAGTAGACGAACCATGTTCAGTTACGGAAATAAAAAGTAACGGGAAAGAAAGTGTAATAGACTATAAGACAAAAAAAATTACCGACCATGAAGGATTTATGTGAGTGGGACGGGAATCGATAGATGTGATGTACGTGTACAGCCAACAAACGGTTGCAGCTTCAGATAAATTGGGTGGTTTATCGAAAAGAATGAGCTTCACAAAATGAGCAAGTTAATAACGCGTTGGTCCAACTCTAGAACATATGCAAGCAGTTATTCGGCTTGGCGTTGACTGACAGAGTTGTTGAACGTCATCCTCAGAGATACTTGCCACATCCTGTCCAAACGGCGCGTTAGTTCGTCAAACTTCTGGGATGGTAGAATGGCTCTGCCCATAATTCTGAAAGTATTCTCTACTGGAAAGAGATCCAACGACCTTGCTGGCTAAGGTGTGATGCGGTAAGTGCAAAGACAAGCGGTAGAAACACTCGCCGAGTTCGGGAGGGGATTATCTTGCTGAAATTTAAGCCCAGAACGGCTTGCCACGAAGGGCTACGAAACGGGGCGGAGAATATGTCGACGTAGTGCTGCGCTGGAAACGTGCAATGGATGGAAACGAAACTGGGCGTACAATATCGCCAACGGATGAGCACCTGCTATGAAAAGATACAGCACGCCATCACTCCTGATAGTCAGGCTGTATGGCGGGCTGCACTCAAGTTGGTATTTAATTCTCGTCCAGGGTGTACCCAGACATGTTTGCGCTCGTCGTAGGGGATATGTTTGAAGCGGGACTCATCATTGAAGAAAATTTTACTTTATTTGAGGATATTCTAGGCCGAAGAGTGTCTGGAGGCGCCCCAGACGGTGGCGGAATGCCAACTTGCCTGTTTAGTTTGGAGCATTAGAACAGGGCCTTTCAAATACCTAGGGATTTTGACAATCTAATGCGACAGTTCGACAGAAATTGACTTGGTAACTCCTTAGGGCACAGCCAAAAACACTGTAAATCAATGTCAAGCCGAATAACTGCTTGCATAAGTGGACCAACCCGCTATTGACGTGCTCAGTTTGCGAAGCTCTCTCGCTTTAGTAAATAACAAAATTTTTCTGTAACGATTTGCTGTCTGTACAACAGTCGTGGACAAAACGAGCGAGACCCCTCTCCTTTACGTTATGCTGATCCGCACAGCTGTAAAGTCTGCTACACAGAATAACAGGCAAGGCGACGAAGTGCTACCAACATGCTTGCACAGGCGTGAAATTGAAAAACTATCCGAACATTGTCAGACTGCTTTCAATCATGGGTAAGACTATATTAACGCTGATTAATGTGTAAAACACAACACCTAAATATAAGATATCAATGAATTAGTATGAACTGTAGTAATAAAAATGAATTTCAGCTTACCGAGATAACATAACTGTTTTAGTAAGACAAAGTACACCAGTTCTTTACGAATTAGCAAAATATTAAGCGCATTCGGCACGGAAACGGTTTGTGTTAACGTTCAGACCAGTCATACTGGATGACCGTTAGTGACTTACCATGAGGATGTTCAAATTCAGGAATGCGTGAAGATTCATAACGAAATTCCGTTAAAATCATTCAGTGTCACACTTAAGTCAATTCAATTATTGACAGAAGCGGAAAAATAGACAGGAAGAAGTATGAAATTCTATAAGACTTTCATATTGACACCCACAGGGAGTCAGTACAGAATAAAGGTAGAGGTCGACCGCAGTGGCTGAGCGGTTCTAGGCGCTTCAGTCCGGAACCACACGGCTGCTACGGTCGCAGGTTCGAATCCTGCCTCGGGCATGGGTGTGTGTGATGTCCTTAGGTTAGTTAGGTTTACGTAGTTCCAAGTTTAGGGGACTGATGACCTCAGATGTTAAATCCCATAGTGCTTAGAGCCATTTGAACCATTTGAAAGGTATTTCGAAATGTTCTAGTCGCAGTCGATACATCAGTATATTAATCGTAGCTACGTTTTCGATCCAAATCACGTTTACAGGAATGCAAATAAAATCCATTTGCCTATAGACGTTGTAATTCAGGTACTAGTGTTGATTCCACCGCGTTTTAAAAGTGCGAGGATTTCCATTGCTAGCTAGCTTAAGAAACACTTTGGCGAGTCTAATGTAGAATTCTAAATATTGTAAAATACGTTTGGCAGCTATGTCGCCGTTTATTTCCTGGAGTGGTACAGATTAATCCTACAAAATTTACTCGCTAATAACAGTATTTTGTTATTTGGATAATCATCCCGAATGATTATCACATAAGCCGTGACGTAAAGGTAGAAAATTCATGTTTTTGAGTCCAGATGCAACAGAAACTGCTGTTCATTTTGCCATTTTCATTGCGAAATTGCCGGCTTATTCATGTCTGGGGTAATAATAGATGGCTGTTGGCCTGGGTTGTCTGCTAACATAGTGAAAGGTGCTTGCTACTGCAAGGGAGGTCTGGTTTGTTTTCGGTTCTAATCTCGATGGAAGCAGATAGACTATCAGTAAAGCAATTTTAAGAAATTCTCGCGTCACAATATGTTTTATTGCTATCTTTATTCTCCACCAGCGCCATGTGGATTTCAATGTGAAAATTTTGTAGAATTTAATATTTTTTTCCCGCCTGTCAATAATGGAATTGACTCAAGTGTGGCACTAAATTATTTTTATCTGAAATTCGTTATGAATCTTCATGCACTGCTAAATTAGGACACTTTCATGGTAGGTCACCAACGGTAATCCAGTATGACTGGTCTGAACGTTGACAGACCGTTTCGTGGCAGAATGCGCATAATATGTCGCTAGTTCATACTAATCAGCATTTCTTCTTCGTTTGTATCTTTTATTTGTGTTTTGTGTTTAACACACTAATCAGCGTTAATAAAGTCTTCCACATGATTGAAAACAGTCTGACAAAGTTCGGATAGTTTTTCAATTTCACGCCTGTGCATAGTATGTTGGTAGCACTTCGTCGCCTTGCTTGTTATGCTGTGTAGCACACTTTAAAGCTGCGCGGATCAGCATAGAGAAAAGGCAAGAGGTCTCGCTCGTTTTGTCCACGACTGTACATCACAACTACCGATTTGTCTGCCATTCGGATCATTCATTCGTGGTGCGTCGTTTTGGAGTGCATTTTCTTGTACAAGAGAGCACCATCCGTGATCAGGGCACTTCTAAAATACAACATTGAACTCATGCTGATGCCATGCCAAACGTTTACAATTTTCTTCATGGTAAGACTGGAATGTTGAGTACAGAGGATGTCAATACATCCATAGCTTGGAGGTCATTAAAAGTAGGTACTGCACTACAAACTGGCGCTTTGCCCCAGACGACTGCCACTGCGATGAAGCAGATTTGTTCCCCCGTCCCAGTCGGCAGCCCTCAGCGGCTCTCGCGCCCCAGCCGACTGACAAAAGGAGGGCATTAGCAGGCAGCCACTGCAGGGTCTTGAGACCCGCCGCCGGCGCCAATGAAAATGCACGCGCGCTCCAATCCCACGGCTGCGAAAACACGCTAGCAGACAGATCTCGCAATGAAATCATGAATTTGTATGACTCGTCCTTTATTGCCTTTTCATCTCTGCTTCAACAGCCAGATGGCGGCGCGCGCCACTATAGAAATTTGCAATTCTATGGGAGGGTTAAGCAAAGTGTTGGCGGTCCACTAGTGGGGCTTTGTGCCCTGGCGCCGAGTTATTACCGCTGATGGCGCCGCGTCGCGGGTATTTTGTACATTACCAGCCGGGGAGCGGCGCACAATAAAAACCTGCGAAAAGAAAATTCCCGCTCGGGAGTTAAGCACCTGTGAAACGCAGATTTATGCCGAGCGCTCGCCATTTCCTCGCCGCTCTTCTTGCGAATCCCCTGGCCGATTTAGTAGCGTTGTTCTGTCCGACCCGGTTTTACGGTTGGCGACCGTTTTGTGTCGATTTTCGCAGCTAAGGGGAGACACGCACACCGCGGAGTACCTTGCAGCCGCAGGAGTGACCGTCTCTAACGTCTGGGTATGTAATGGTTAAACATTCTCTTCTCTGCCGACTTAAGAGGAATCCCCCAGGCACTTTGTTAGAGATATTAAGCGAAGAGATAACACTATTACGTTTTGAAATTTTCAGCAGTAGAGCCGATTCTGTGAGTCACAGAACTAAGTGCGGTTGTGCTCCGACAGTAAGACTGCCTTTTGTCTGGATGGAACACTGCCACTAATTGGTTGCCTGAATACTACTCCTTGAACCTTAATTGTATGCACGGAATTCCCTCAGTTAACAAGAAACAGCTTTTCAGTTTGATTTGATAACTTTCGCAAGTCAAATTAATTTTTTCTGGCCACAATAACTACTATGGCAGAAGTTTTCTCCATTTACAAATCCCAGTAGAATATTTCAATTAATGACTCAAGATTTTTATCACTGATGTAATGTAGTGCGTACTATATCTTTTTTATTAGTCGTAAGACGAAATCGACGAATAAAGAGATAAATGTTTTGTGGTATAAAATATAAATGAAGTGTAAATCACATGTCTTATTGATGTAAAGAAGTATTGTGGCACAGTAAGATGGACGTTACAGCTGTAATGAAAAAAGAAGGAAGAAGCAGTTGAAGGAGAAGTGGGAACGCTTTTCGTGATGGACACGAGTTCGCGGAAGTACGTTCATCTGTAATTACGGGAAGGAGAAGTTTATTTCCTACTAACTTCGGACGGTGACGTGAGGAGAGAAACCAGAAAGAGAGTCGATGTAGAGGAGAGGTATAACTGAACCAGTTTTGGAAGATTAGCAACGAACGTAAAGATGTTGCAGGTGACTTGAACATGGCCTCGTTGTTGTAAGTGTGGCTGAAATTTTAGTAAGTTAAGTATTCAAACCATGAAGAAGTGGATCGATAATATAAAACCAGAACAAGATTGGAGAAAGAAAAAAGAGCCAACATTTATCGAACAGAAAGTTACCAAGAAACGAGAGTCCAAGACGGAATAAGAGCCAGAACTGTTTTCACTTTGGTTAAGGAAAGGTGGATCGACAGAATACTAGAAGAGAATACTGCACAGAAGTTAATCATTATGTATTCACTGGATAGAAGAGAAGTATAATGAAAGCATTCTTAGAAACTGCCGGGTACCCTAATTTTTATGCTAGGGAACGAACTCGGAACTGTCCGGATAAATGAGAATCAGTACTGCTAGGGCGTAGCACTCGTCAGTTCTAAAAACTTATGTATCGAATAAATTGAATCTCCATAATCTCGAATAAATAATTGCGTGGGCATCCATTGTGGCAAATAATGACTGCGTACGTTCTGCAGAAATTATCTCCTGGAACCCAAACAAATATCACAAACATGTGAAGCAGCCCCGGTCGCTGGGCAGTGTGACAAAGCCTAATTTCCGGCTGCAGACTACGAAAGATACGGAACGTCATTAGTTCGTACTCGAAAAATTGAGACACCGCTTTTCAGAACCTATTTCAAATTGATTAATTCTGTCATTACGAGAGGTAAAGTTTTAAATTAAGTAATTAGCTTTCAGCAGTGAATGTGTTAATGCACTACAGCAAAAACCCAACTGTCGTGTGCAGGTAATTACATAATAATTCTTTATAAATTCAGGCAACCAAATTTCGGAACACAGGAAAGGAAAATTTTAATTAAATAACTTTCGCGAGATAAACTCGTACAGTAATTGTAGGCATTCAGTCGTTTTAATGATCATACTAGAAATGTGTGTGGTTAGTCATACATTAACAAGAACAAATATTTCGGTAAATGCAACACAGTGCCATATAACATACCCACATCAAAACAGCACTTTTATAATTCTTTGCTGTTGATACGATGCTTTTTTTACATTGTCTGTGTGTGTGTATGTGTGAGTGTGAGTGTGTATGTGTGTGGAATTTGTGTCTCTGGAGCAGTGTGATTACGAGGAAGACTGTTAAAGGGAGAACATAATTACGTCAACAGAGCTTACGTATTTACGATAATGGAGTTCTCTGAGCATTTTTTCCAGTGTCCTTACGTAATCGATCAGTGAAATTCCATAAACCAAGAACTCTTTAAGTTAGTTTCTCTTTCTTGATACCAGAAAAGTTTACATAATGGAAATACCAAGGAGCATTTGTATAACGTTGTTTACCCTTCACATTTGTAAAACATAGTACAGTAATTAGTAACGTAGCCACGTAAGCGTCATCTTTGACAGCCATTTGATTCAATGCACTCAGCTTTCCGCCTGGTGTAAATCAGCTACAGAGTGGACCTGGAGCATTCACTCTGTTAGCTCGCTGCATCATACGCACTTCACATGAGCACTGATTCACTTAGGCTGTCACAGACGGCTTTGGACTGTACCTGCTCGCAGTACTTACTTAACTTACGCGCTGCCGTATCCATATATTACAGTGACGGATATGTGTTGTATTAAGTTATGTTACCTTTCCGGTAAATAATAAAATTTAGCCACACTCACATAATAATGTTTTAGTCATTGCGATCCAAATAGAATGCACTGAAAATTTAATTCAAGCATCATTATAATTGTCATTGTGTCAAAAATTTAAAACCGAATATTTGTACACGTTAACAGATTACGCTTTGGCAATAGTAAGAAATATATATCTACATCTACGTGGTTACTCTGCTATTCACAGTTAAGTGCCTGGCAGAGGGTTCAATGAACCACCTTCAAGCTGTCTCTCTACCGTTCCACTATAGAACGGCGCGCGGGAAAAACGAGCTCTTAAATTTTTCTGTGTGAGCCCAGATTTCTCATATTTTATCGTGATGATCATTTCTCCATATGTGTGTGGGTGCCAACAGATGTTATCGTAATCGGAGGGGTAAACTGGTGTTGAAATTTCATGAGAAGATCCCATCGCAACGAAAAACGCGTTTTTGAAGGACATCATCTTCACACACTATTTCAATTTCGGCCTTAGGCCCTTATCAAGTGCTAACATTACGGCTTTAAGCCATGTCAACGTAATCTAAGCTGACACATTAGTATGTCGTTGTCAGTCCTGTTAAATACATTCGTGTCGTTGTTACCCAGTGCGGACGAACGTATTCAAACATCGTAAAATCAACATAATTTGCAAATGCACATGTTCGTTAACCGGTCTCTAGTCACACACGCCTTAGACCACAGCTTCAGACTGCTGTTTGCTGGCTACTAATAACCGTCTTAGGATCTGTGTATACTGCTTCATTAAATGACAGTAGTCTGTTACTCATCGTTGAAAAGTTCCTGGCTCCTCTGTGTCATTTTCAGAAAGTTAAAACATTTATTTTCACTTTAAAAATCAGATATCTCGGTATCTGGCTGGACAGGAAACTTGCATGTGGGGACCACATAGCCAACACGTTGCCAATAGAGCACACGCGAGGCTCAGACAATTACACCTAATGCTGAACAGGGAAAGTACACTGAATCGGAGGGTGTCGAGGTCCATATACAGGACACTGATTAGACCTCTGATGACGTACGCAGGACCCGTATGGGGATACGCAGCTCTTACACACCTGCGCCGCCTGCAGATTATTAGCAACGCTCCACGGTATACACGCATCGTGGATCTTCACAATGATTATCGCCTTGAAACCCTCAAAGAAGTATTCAAAAACACGGCACACGACTATACAGAAACTCGAGACACTCCAACAATCCTTTCGTCACTACTCTGGAAACTATGATCACAAGCATAGATGGAAGCATAAACGGTCAAAGAATATACTTACTAGGGCAAAACCAACTATGGCGAGCTTAACATACACCCACAAACGACAATATCGGGAAGCCCCTGCATATCAGCAACGTTGCCTGGATACGCCAGCTGCTTTTAAAGCCGACCAGCAGGCTACAGCAGGGAAACCGACGAGCTCACACATTGACGCACAAATAAACCTCCAGCATTATCTACACTATGTATCTGATATATGACCTATCGGACATAAAACTATGACGAACGCAACTGTTACCGGTATGCTGACGCTGACCGAGACATCACCACCGGCACCCAGAAGAAGCCGCCGAGTAACACCACCGCACAACGACAAAGGTATCAACCTACGTGATACCCACTACTGACGAAGCTAACCTTGCATGACCTGTCGCATGTGTTGGCTGTCATGCCAGTGTGGGCGTCGGGGTGGGTCCACCTCTATTTAAAAAAAATCACTTTGGACGAGCTGTGTTGTGGGTTAGTAGATTGAAGGTTATGAACGTACATTCACCATCGCTTTCTGGCTGTTTCCAGAAATAGTTTTCAGACCCTTATAGAGGACAGTTATATTCAAAAATAGCACAAAACAACTATTTAACAATTCAGATTAAGAGATCAAAGAACAAACCAAATGTTTCGATAATTTTAACCGCCGCTCCAAGAGTCTAATATCTTCCTTATCGAGGTAGGTTGCAAACGAACAGGCAATATATGCCCTTGTGTTACTTTGTTCAGAGATAACTTTGTGATCACATTGTGTACGCAGATTCGCCCCGCACCGCCGCGCTAGGACAGTGATGAGTACAATCTGGCAACATTAGTTCTTCTCAGATTCTCCAGCTGTGCTACGTACATGGACATGCTGCACATAGAATTGATTACTGGCCTGAAGAGACGATGTGTTGTCATTCTTGTTCCCAGTGTTTTCTTGGGGCGCTCCAATTCTCAGACAGCTCTCCTTTCTGCCACGTCAAGGGAAGCCGCAAGAATGGTCGCCGTTCTGATCGTTCCTGAAGCTCCAGACTGTCCACGTGGATACTTATTTGCTCTAAATTTCCTACCTCAGGGTATTTGACATGTCTGTATAACCCATCAGAGCCGAGCGAAACAAATCTCTGGCCTCTCGTGTACTAGACGCGTGGGGCTGCTGATATCCTGTAAGTAGAGATCCTGATATCGCTGACTCAGTTTTGCTTAGTTGTACGCCGTCTGAAGTTTTGCATAGACTGGCAACGTAACACTAGCGTTTCTGATCGCTTAAGAGCGGGTGCTGCTAGGGGTAAGCGGAACTGTCTCTCTGCATTATTCATCACTTAATAGCTTTCCACTAATCCACACATGTTTCATTTGGGCCACTATTTGTAGGTGTTGTAAGAGTAGAAACGTTAGTCTTAACGAACCATCAGCTAAATAATGTTTCTCGCTAAAACTACTTCTCCATTCTCTCCTGAAAAAGGGAAATGTGTAACGGAACAGACATGTACAGGAGGAAGTACAAAGTCAGCTATATTTTTTATTTCTTACACACTCATGATGACCCAAGCGTTGAAAGAGATGGGGCTTGAAGATGGTTGACTGCGTGTTTAATTTGCCTTCCATCCCATTAACCACCATAAGAAGCTGCTAGAGATGAGTGTACGTCGAAATTGATCAGCAAAGCTCCGACAACAGTGATGCGTAATCATTGCTTTTCTGCGTTATTGAAATGGAATATACAACGAGGCTGTATTTACTTGTACCTCAGAAGTCTTGAAGAGAAATTGCTCTTATGCAAGGGATATCAGTGTGGTTATTCTGACCTAGAGTGAGAGCAGGCAGTACAGCTTCCATCTTTATTACATGTTCATAACTTCTAAATTCCCTGCAATTTGATGATCATTCATGGCATCGTATCGGCTAAAATGAAAATGAAAGGTAAAACCCTAGTGAATGTTCAGCATTTCAGTCCCTCACTCATGGTGTAACGATTCTAGGACTGATAGTACTGGGATCGAGAGGTGAACATCACAGCTTTATCATTCCTTTATATCATTATAACAACCAAACTCAAGTTCTCCACTGGGAGGAACTATCTCAACATTAACCTGGGAGTTTATTACGACGGAAACCCCAAAAGTAAGGTCTCCTATTTTTTGTAAGTACGTAGACCTGTTAATTTTTAAAATAGTTTACATCAGTTTATAGCCTGAACATTTAGCTATTTTTCGACCTAATTACCATGTCTGCCGATGAATTTTTGTAGACGCTGTGGCGGTTTTTGCATGCCCATGTCATACCAGCTCGCCTTCATGCTGTTCGGAAAGTTATGAACCTCTTATTTCACCTCGTCGTTGGAGGTGAATCGCTGGGACCACAATTAACGCTGGCAGATACTGTGAGACTCTGAAAAAACTCAAACGGGCAATTCAGAACCGTAGAAGAGGAATGTTGAGCAAGGGCATACACAATCTCCATGTCAACGCTCACCCACAAATCGCTCGGCAAACCGTTGGTCTCTTGCAACAGTTTCAGTGGAACATAATCACCCACCCACCTAGTCCCGACTTGGCGCCCTGTGACTACCACCTGTTCCTTAGGTTAAAAGAACATTTGGCCAGAAAGCGATTCAGCTCCGACGACGAGGTGAAAGAAGAGGTTCATAACTTTCTGAACAGCATGGAGGCGAGCTGGTATGACATGGGCATACAAAAACTGCCACAGCGTCTACAAAAATGCATCGACAGAAAAGGTGATTACGTCGAAAAATAGCCTAATGTTCCAGCTGTAAACCGATGTAAACCATTGCAGAAACAAACAGGTCTATGTTCAAAATGGTTCAAATGGCTCTGAGCACTGTGGGACTTAACATCTGAGGTTATCAGTCCCCTACAACTTAGAACTACTTAAACCTAACGAACCTAACGATATCACACACATCCCTACCAGAAACAGGATTCAACCTGACACCGCAGCGGTCGAGCGGTTTCAGACTGAAGCGCCTAGAACCTCTCGGCCACACCGGCCGGCAGATCTATGTACTTATAAAAAATAGGAGACCTTACTTTTGGGATTACCCTCGTAGTAACTGAGAAACCAAAAAGCCATACGCATTAAAATGAACGCTCTTAAACGTTTGCCAACCCTGGCACAGATAATTAAAGAAATTTCTAATAGTAAACGAAATAGTTTTAAATCAATAAATGTCATTAAAAGTTAATAAACTTTAGCGAGGACTGGATCTGGAGAGTACTGATTCACTACAGCCGAATAAGAAATGAATTCGGGAGTCAATGTGTAGTAGCAAGTGATAATGTTTAAAAACGTCAAAACATGCTTTAAAGAACAGTTGAAGCTTTCTTAGACACTTCACTAAGTATCGGCCACTGACACCAGTGTCTCCTGCTGGATTACAAAATTTTCTAACTTCACTTTCTCATAAATCACAAAACATTGAAAGCAGTTGGTTTACCTTCTTATTTAACACTATATCTGTAAGTTAGAATGTTACAGTGAAACTGCTTCCAAGCCATGCAACAACCAAAAAAAAAAAATGGTGAAAATGGCTCTGAGCACTATGGGACTTAACATCTGAGGTCATCACTCCCCTAGAACTTAGAACTACTTAAACCTAACTAACCTAAAGACATCACACACATCCATGCCCGAGGCAGGATTCGAACCTCATGCAACAACAATTTTCCCTCGATACAAGGTATACAGGTGGTTGATTCTCAGTAACAAGTGCCTTGTGAACTCAATACATGGGCCCACTAGCCTTCGGAACCGGACGAAAAGCCAGCACCGTTGTCCAAGCTCGAGCGATGTAGCAAAGTTGGTCGGTTCGCAGAAGATATTATTACGCCGCTGTGAGTGCAGTCTTCGTCGTCCATTCCGCGAAGCGACCTCCCGGCACTTGCGGCCACCGTGTGCATTATTCCGACTGGGCTACAATTCAGATCCTCGAATACTGCTGACGTAAATAAAATATCACACATTCAGCTGTTTGTTCGTGAGCATCGACCCCGGAGGGAGGTAGTCCTAATGCCCTTCCGGAAATCCAGATTTATATTGTCAGTGGTTTCCTCGAACCAGCAAAAGCGGACCTCAAAATGATTCCTTTGAAAAAGCACAACTAATTTTCTTCTCTAAAATTCCCCAGTTCGAGGCTGTACTGCGTCTGAAACGACCTAGCAATCGACAGGTTGCTAAATCCTGAATTTTCATTTTTGTCTTCGTCATACGGTACCTACTCTCAGTTTTTAATCAAGCGTGGAATTGAGTTGGGTATTCGTCAATAGAGAAACCATTGTTTCAGTCTTCAAATAAGTCTTGATGAAGAAGGTGTCGTGTGGCATACCAATTGCGTCATTGGAACTGGAACGTCGTATTTGTTGACAATAATACGGCAGGAAGCAGCAGGTCCAAACATACACAGCTTGTGATGAACAATGGTTATTAGCTTGCACAATTTAAATATAATAAAACTTAAATCTTACAACCTCACATGAGCACAGTAAACATTTTTCTGAAACCCCTGTTGAAATCTGCATAACAAATGCAGAAAACAGTAAGAAAATTTCTGTTGGAGTGAGTACTTAATACAATCAAAACTTTCCAAACTCTGAAGCCGCAAGGCTATTTTGTACAAAGATTTCTCTTTAGAATAAAAATTCATTCCAACGTGTAACATTAAGGCTTTAATATAAGGCACTCAAATAACAATCAGGGAATTTCTAAGACTTTAACGCTCGACAATGAAGACGTCGGGCACACGAACTTCTAAGGAATAATCCAGTTGATGCCAGTACAAGTGGGCACTAATTAAATAACAAACAATTAAAAAACAGCGCCTCGGCATCTAAACATACCCTAAGGACATATGCACACGAAACCCTCCTTTATAAGAGCTAAACTTCACAGTCAGCATACAAGGTACAAATATGATAAAAATGGCAGATAATACAGAATTACTAAGGCGGAGCCTCCAGCAATCTAATAAAGTACTAATTAGAAAGTGAACCAGTTTTACAGGTTTACATTCATATTTCGAGCGAAACGTGCGTCCGCCAAGGCGGCGGAGGAACGAGCTACAAAACTTAAGGACCTGACTGAGCCAGAAACAAAGAGAACAGCAATACGTAACTTAAGGACGAGGTCGAGACAGAAGGTCACGAACATGGAGCCCGGTCTAACGAAACACAGTTCTGCCAACACCGACTCAAAGGAAGGCCTCGGCGCTTGTTGGTGACGTCACGTTAGCTAGGCACGGCGAACGCCAGGTCTGTTGCAGGCAGAAACGCCTGGGCGTGCGTATCACTATAAATCTCTTATTTTTGAACAAAATGTTTGGTATTGTTTTGGATTCTGCAGTTGTATTTGGATGAAAGATTTTCTTACTATCGTAAAGCTACAAATGAAGATCATAGTTCTGTATTACTGAATCCTGTCGAAAAAACGTAGATCAATTTGAAGAGATGCTTTGCCCCATTGCAAGCCTCGGAAATTTTACATTCAAGTAACTATATTTACTCGATCCATTTTGCTATAGAAACTTAGCCCAACCCCCGTTCAATGAACTCGTTTTATTTATTTATTTATTTTCGTTTGACATCGTCACTGGAAATGTGAACTAATTTACATGTGTAAATGTCCAGCTGTTTCCGGTCATTAGATTACAGTCGTTTTCAACGAAAGGAATTCTAAACAGGAAACAAAATAGTTTCATACATCGAAAGTACTGCTGTGCTTAAACTTTTTTAAACATGCACATCGGAAAAGATAAGTATTTCCCTCTTGCAACTGAAAGGAGAAACTTTATAAGATAAAAAAGTTTTATTTGATAAAACAAGTATCTCTCTCTTGCCTCTTCTTCTGTCCCCCACCCCCTACCCCAACGTGTACAATCGCAAGATATTTCATTAACTTTCAGTGCTCCTCACCCCATAGTCAACCAAGATACCTAAAGAAGAGCACCAATATGTTCACAGTTTCTTGTAAAAGCTACCCAGTACAAACGTAACTACCTCAGAAGTACGAATTCTGTTGCTGCAGGACCATAAAGTTGTTTTTGTATATCAATCCTTAAAACAGGTGGAAATTTAAGTTCAGGAGTACACTATATGTTAAGAAGTGTAATGAATTGCACAATTAATTGATTGCAGAAAACCCTCAGAACAATTTTTCACATTTTCCTGTGTCAGACAGGAAGATACCACCATTATGAGGATGCCTGCAACAGACCTGGCGTTCTCCGTGCCTAGCTGACGTGACGTCACGAACAAGCGCCGAAGCCTTCCTTTGAGTCGGTGTTGGTCCTGCTCGCAACGGCCAAGTCATCAAGCCCCGGTGCCCCGTCCCACCGTACCAGACGAAATACACTGCGCTCCACACAACTGAAACATAAATCAACTAAAACAGCACATTTTCAATTGCACATTCGCATTCCGTAGAAGAATAAAACATAAAATCAAAACAACAAGGCTCGCCCAAAAATTATTTTTTAATTAAAATTTTAATAATGAACAGCCTCAGTAGCACCGTTTACCTATTATTATCTAGGTTTCAGTAGGGATAACCCATCCTTCAGAATAACACTATTTACTGTTTCTCCATAATGGACATCGTCAAGCTAAAACTACAAATCCGTAAATTATGGTCAAACTGTAAAACTAACCTGGTACTGCCTCGGCCCCACTTCGCCACTGCGATGCGGCAGCCACTAGGGCACCGAGGTAAGTTATAGGTAAACGGTGCAACTGAGGCTGCTCATTATTATAATTTAAATTAATATTTATACGGTTGATGACAGGGCCGCGAAATGTTGAAGATATTTAATTTTTTTTTTTTAAACTCAACACTTAAGTATTCACTTAAACACTTCAGTACACCAGTGAGTAAGATTGTTCCTTGAAAGGTAATGGCAATAGCTGAGAATTGCTTTAAAGGAGCAAGAGCCCGCCAAAATTACACTTTCATAGAATCTAATGTAGTTTCACGAGACAACATCGTCGTTCGTTAAGGTGCAAATTTTGGTACTTAATGGTGAAGATAACAAAAATTTTAGGTATACAATCTGTTGTGACTTGGCAAGACAGCCAAGCCACTATGAGGTAGCCGAAAGGCACGCGTTTAAGCTCATGCAGGCTGGCGTGAGGTCTGGAACAGTTAAAGAAGTTGAGTCTAGTAAAAAAAGTACGTAGCTTCTGGAATACTTAACTTTAATCCATAATTGGTGAACATCGTTCTGACGGTACATGCATCACAAGATAAATAGCAAATGATAATGGCGCCTTGCTAGGTCATAGCAAATGACGTAGCTGAAGGCTATGCTAACTATCGTCTCGGCAAATGAGAGCGTAATTTGTCAGCGAACCATCGCTAGCAAAGTCGGCTGTAGAACTGGGGCGAGTGCTAGGAAGTCTCTCTAGACCTGCCGTGTGGCGGCGTTCGGTCTGCAATCACTGATAGAGGCGACACGCGGGTCCGACGTATACTACCGGACCGCGGCCGATTTAAAGGCTACCACCTAGCAAGTGTGGTGTCTGGCGGTGCCACCACACACTCACGCAATAATAAGGCACTCATAGGGTTTCCTTACATATAGCTGCAGGTCCTTCCTCAAGTGGTAGGAAACTAAGATGGAAATAACCTTGACATATCAGACTCGTCACTGTACACAACATAAGTAAATCATTAGCATATACATATATAAGCACACAACTGCGCCTGTTGAAATCAAACACACCATACGCCCGGGAGAACGGTTAATGCCAGGCGACGCTCCGCTAGCTCTTCTTCTCAACATGCGCTATGTGGCGAGAAATTCAAACACCACGCCTCGTGCCGGAACCCGAAACCTGTCCGCCGTCTCCAGGCGCACCACCAGCAATGAGTATGCGCACCAAGTAAGGGCCAACCTCCCGACCGTGCTGCAACCGCAACCAGCCGACAACACAGTGAGAGCTGCTGCCTCGACGCTGCAGACTTAAATAGCCGAATCCGCGATGAACAACTGACTCGCGGCCGACCAGTGCGAAATCGATGGCAAAGATGGCATTACAAGAAAGGGTACTAGCGCCAGTCGCGTGAGGAATCAGGAACACTACGGTAGATTGTTAACATTCCTTTTTCGTTAGTAGGACTTGAGCTGTGGTAAAAATTGCTGCTTCGAAGAGCGCGCCGTAGTGCGTAGCGTGAAGCATCGCCCTCCGTTTCTGGCGGTGGTGCGGCTGAGGCAATCGCAGCTTTGGATTCTCCCTCTGGTGGGAAAGGGGAAAGGTTGCCTGTTCAGGTGCATTTAAGGGGCGCTATGAGCTCGCCAGTCATCTCCGGAGGCACCTCGCCACGAGTGCCGCCCTTTGATTCGTGATTTCTGTCACTAATCGAAGCGTTAGGTTTGCAGGTGCCAGCCAACCAGCCAGCCAGCCGCAGCAGCAGCAGCAGCAGCAGCCCGACCAGACAGCGGCAGCAGACCAGCCAGCAGCAGCAGCAGCGGTAGCGGCGGTCCGGTCCGCGGCAGCAGCAGTTGCGGCGATCTTGCCAGCCAGCCAGCGTTCCTGCAAGCGGTCGCCTCCCGCCAGCGCCAGCAGCGTGGGACTTTCGCCCCGGTTGTCGTCCGTCTTCGTCCGTTTCCGTCCGTCTTCGTCCGTCTCCTGTCTTCCTCTATTAGTTCCTACTTATCATGTCAGCCCCCACCACCACTACCACTACCACCACCACCGCAATAGTTAATACTTCCCCCTCCGCCGCCACCACCTTGGTGTGCCCAGTCAACACCCCCTCCTTCCATCCCTCCTCTTCTTACGCTCCCTTCACCATCGCTCTTCGTCACCCCCTCCGCCGCTTCTTCCTCCCGCATCTCCACCTCTGATCCTTTTCCCCCCACTCCCCCAGCCTGCCACTGCAGCTCCCGCTAGGGTGGTGGCCCAATGGGCCACTGCCCATGCCCAGCTCTCACCCTTGCCTTCGCCATCACCATCATCTCCGTCATCGCCATCGCCATCGCCTTCACCATCTCCGGGTCAGGCTCCTGCATCCACGCTGGGACTTGCCACTTCCCGCCACCTCCCTGTTGCTCCCCTCCCGCAAGTCACCACTCACCCCTCCGTTAAATGCCCTAGTGGCACCACCACCTCCTCAGCTCCCAAAAAGGCCCCACCCCATCCTCCTTCACACCCCCCCGCCCCAGGATGCCATGGATGTCTCCCTGCCTGGCCCTGCTCCCTCCGTCACCTGCTCCTCCTCCCCCCCTCTTCCTACAAATACCTCCTCTCTCATCCCAATCCTTCCCTCCTCAAGGCCAGGAGCCTCTCCCTCCTCCTCCACGAACACTTCCCTGGAGCCCCCATCTCCCTCCTCACTCCCTGAAGAGACTCTGTTCTCATCTCCTCCCCAAGCCCCAGAGCCTCCATCTCTCTCCTCACTCCCTGAAGAGACTCTGTTCTCATCTCCTCCCCAAGCCCCACCCTTCATACTGACATCCTTTCCCAAATCCCCATCACCAGGTTTGGCCCCAACACCTCCCTCACCCCTGCTCCTTCCCCGTCTTCTATCCGCCAACCCCAACACCCATGTTGCCCGCCGACCCTCACTGCCGTGATCACTCAGCTTAGTCTGACGATCGCAGGGGAGCTCAAGGCGTATCCCTCGTTGGAGGTCGGGGCGATCCGTCGCATTTTTAACTCTGCCGGACCCACCTGCCTTATCCGGGTTTTTTCAGAAGACGCCCCCTCCATTGACTGCCTCCTGAAGGAGGGTGCCCTCCTCTTCAACCAAAGATACAAAGTCGACCCCTACCGTTCCCCTTCTCAATCCCTCTGCTGCCAGAGGTGTCTGTGCTACAACGCACACACAACATCTGAGTGCCGCGAGGTCCCCACCTGCCCACACTGTATGCAAGCACATTTCCTCCAGCAGTGCTCTAACCTTCAGTACCCTCCCTCCTGTAATACTTGTAATCTACAACATCCCAAAAATGTAAAGCCCGACCCCGTCCGACCTCTCCTGAACTCACCATCCATGTTCGCCCTCTGAATGCCCCCACCCCTCCTGGAAATTCCCTTCGCCTCCCCCCTCCCTGCTGAGGACATCATCAGGTTCCTCACCATCGTGCTACAGAATGCCCACCCTTTCCATCACCCTCACTCCCTCCAGCAGATATCCATCGCCGCCCATTCCGTCTTCCACCTTAAAATTTATGCCACCTACTCCCACAATTTGGCCCATTACATAATCTCCTTTCTCGACACCCTCATCTAAATCCCTGTCATGGCGTGACAGCACCGTATCCTGTTCAACAACATCTGTTCCCTTCCCGCCAACAATAACCTCTTCATGCACACCCTCATCACCCACTACATGGATGCGTTCCTCCTCAATGAAACCTTTCTTCAGCCCCACCACACCATTCACACCTTGCCCTACCTCATTCATCGCTCCAACAATCCCCTGCAGATAGCGCGTGGCAGAGTAGCCACTGGTCACCACCACCAGATCCCAGTTTGGCTCCAAGCTCTCCTTCCCGGGCCCACAGAGCACCTGATCCTTAGTCTCTTCTTGCCTGGCCTTACCATCACCAGCGCCCTAACGCCCCTATTCCTTTTGACTTCCTCTCCCACATTGACTGTACCTTCTCCTCCTACGTGATCGCCACCAAGTTCAACACATGTAGTCATTCCGCCACCCAGTTATAGTGGTGGCATTGGTTCCTCTCCTCCCTTCAAGGCAACCTCGTCCCCATTCCCCAGCACACCCGCCCTGAATCCAACACCTCTCCTGATGTGGTCCTCTCCTCCCCTAACCTCCTTGGCAGCGTAATGTCAGATGTCCTGGACCCCATTGGTAATGACCATCTCCCTGTCCTCCTCACGGTTTCAGATAGTCGTCGCCCCCACCCCAACCCCCATCATGACCCTCCCCCAAAGTACATCCATGATTATTCCTATGCCAAGTGGAATGCCTACCGGAATACCCTATCCACCCAGGTCGATGGCCACCCCTTCAGCTATCGCCACCCTGATGATATTACCCATGCCGACTCCTTTCTCCAGCAGACCTAGTCTGAGGCCGTGGAGGCCCACGTCCCTTCTGTCGCCATCCACCCCCAACGTCCTACCTTACCCCCACAGGCCACCCTCCTCCTCTGTGAATCCTGCCGTCTCTACCGTGAATTCCTCCCGACGCGTGACCCGGATGGACTATGACGCCACCGGCAACTCCAGAGACACATCCGTAAGTTGCTCGTGGCTAAGAAATGCTGGGACTAACGACAGACATGCACCTGTTTAAACGCTACCCTTCCTATCAACTCGTCCAAGTACTGGTCAGCCTTCTGTCGCCTTACCAGATATAACCCCCCCCCCCCTACTATCCTCTCCTTCATGACAACCAACCCTTCCCTGACAACATTAGTAAGGCCAACACTTTGCCTCCTACCTCTACAATGTCTTTACTTCCCTGACGATCCCCAGTTCGATTACTCCCTCTTCCCAGATGCCTGCGATCCAACTATGTCCCTCCCCTTGCACCTGGTTTCCAGTACTTGGACAACATTGCACACACAGAACGCAATGCCCCTATCACTACACAGAAACTCATCGCTACACTCCGCACAAAACACAACACCGCTCCTGGTTCAAATGGTTCAAATGGCTCTGAGCACTGTGGGACTTAACAGCTATGGTCATCAGTCCCCTAGAACTTAGAACTACTTAAACCTAACTAACCTAAGAACATCACACACATCCATGCCAGAGGCAGGATTCGAACCTGCGACCATAGCAGTTCCGGACTGCGCGCCTAGAACCGCGAGACCACCGCGGCCGGCACACTGCTCCTTGTCACGATCGTGTCATCAGTCGCCACCTCCGTGAAGCTTCTGCCTCTTTCCTCTCCACCCTGGCCAGGCTCTACAATGTAGTCCTCTCCACCGGCTACTACCCTGACCTGTGGAAAACCTCCCGTATCCTGATGTTCCTTAAACCCGGTAAACTGCTATCTGCTGTCAGCTCCAACCATCCCATCAGCCTTACCTCAGTCTTCAGCAAGGTCATGGAATCCATCCTCACCTGACACATACACCAGCATCTCCGCCAGCACCGCCTCCTTCCCATTACCCAGTGTGGCTTTCAGCCGTGCTTCTCTTCCAATGACCTTCTCCTTCACCTAACTCATCTCCTCTCCAAACAGCTTAATTCCCATCACTCTGCTATCTTCCTTTACCTTGACCTTGAACTATCCTATGACCATGTGTCGCATTACAGTCTCCTCTTCAAGCTCCAAACCTTCGCCCTTCCTATTAACTACGTCCCAATGTCCTTCGTACTTCACCATCCACAACACGGACTCCTACACCTTTTTCCGCTCCGCCGGTGTGCCCCAGGGTCCCGTCCTTTTTCCTCTTCTCTACCTCTTGTATACGGCGGACATGCCGCTGCCTTCATCCCCCATCCACCTTCTCCAGTACACCGATGACACCGCCTTCCTTGCCCTTGCCCTTGCCCCCACACTTTCTCCAATCCTATCTTGACCGGTTCACTGCTTGGGGCAACCAGTGGTTGCTTAAGGTCAATCCTTCCAAAACCCAGGCGATCATTGTAGGCAAAACGACCCCTTCCTTCCGCCTCCTCGATTTCTACATCACCATCTATTGCCGTCCTATCGCCCTCACCCCTACCCTTAAGTACCTTGGTGTCACCCACGACTGTCGCCTCTCCTGGACCCCCCACCTCTGGACAATCCAAGCCAAGGCACGCTCCCGACTCTGTCTCCTTAAGCTCCTTTCCGACTGTACTTGGGGTCTGGACCCGTCCACCATCCTCCATACCTATAAATCCCTCATTAGTCCTATCCTTTCCTACGTCCACTCTGCCTGGATCTCCGCTCTCCCTAGCTTTTACAAATCCCTTCAGATCCTAGAATGGCATGCTCTTTGCCTCGCCTATTGTATCCGTCTCCCCTCCCCCACATGAATACGGAACAACCTTATTCCCTTCCCCCACCTCCTCCTTTTCCTAAAACTGATACGGTTACTCTACACATCCCATAAACTCGATCCTCCTCACCCACTGGTCTCTCCCCTCCTCTCCCGCCCGCGTCCACTGCCGCGCCTGTACTTCCACGTCCCACCCACTCTCTCCACTCTACACACCCTCTCCCAAGGTGGTAGAGCTCCCCCTCCCTGATGATGCCCTCCATCTACCCCTCCTACCAATTTTGATACTCCCTCCCTCTTCCTGTGTTTGTTCCTTTGGGCACTCTCTCTCCCTTCTCTCCCCCTTCCCTCTCTCCTCCCTTTCTCTCCACTCATCCCCTGGGCTACCCCTCCCCCATACCTCCATTCCTCCTCCCATCTCATCTGCCATTGGCATCTTTGCTTTCCCCTCTCCCTCCCCCTCCCCCTTTTACCCCTCTTGGCATGTCCCCAGACTCGCACACGTTACGTGGACATTCACGTGCCAGAGATCATCGCCATCCGTTTTCCGTACGTGTGCCATCGTGTTTGTGTTTAGTGTTCGCCGTCACGCTCCAACGTTCACCTGTGCCGTTTAAATCATCAGTGTTTGTGCGCCGTGCCGACAGTTTTTCGTGTGTTTCTCGTCGTGTGTGAACGGATCCGTGTTTTTTGTATTCTGAGTCTATTGTTCTTTGCCTGCCAATCTCTTATGTGTCTTCTTTATGTTTTCTGATAGTTAACTCTGAGGCTGAAGAGCAGCTTAAGATGCTGCTGCCAGCCTACCTGATGTACAGATGTTGAAATAACAGTAAAGGGAAAAAAACTCGCCAGTCGGTCTGCTATGTCGTTTAGATCAGGAACGGCAGATATTACCTCTGGTTCACGCGATGATTTACCCAGGAGTAGATATACACTCACATAACTATTTGATAATTATGAAGAACAGTTTGGAGTTCAAAAGAATCGTCCTGAAGGATGTAAGTGGAATGAAGTGAGATAATGGAGTACTGATGAATGATAACTTGCGTCTGCAGTTCTGTAAGGCTGTAAGTACAGCCAAAATGAATACCACAATACAGTTCAGTTGAAGAGCAATGGTTACCTCTAAAAACATCAGTCACAGAAGATGGATAGCCAGTGTCTGTCTGTCGTCCGGAGTGCTAGTATGTGTTAGGCCACCAGTCTGCTCTAGTTTGTTCAGGCAATGGTCATTGGCGGTTGGATTGATCGGTCGGTCGGTAGCGCACTGGGACACAAGATGACTTCTCCGTCTTGAGCGTCGGCGCGTGTGAGGTCGCCACGTCAGTCCAGTGGGCCGAGCCGTTTACCGAGGGCTAGAGGCTTCGCGGCCGACACGAGAGCAACAGGAGCCAACTCACGACATCGGTCTGCCTTGTGCGAGCTGCGACGCCGTGAGACGGGAGATCGGCGCGCCCTCCTGCGTCCGTTAAAGCGGCTGTCAGCGGACGATTCGGAAGAATGTTTTGGGGGTGCTGCGCTAGGTCTTCGCCAGACATCGTAGTTTATTAGAAGTTAAGTGATTCGTGATATGTTGTTTTATTTACTTGTTGAATTCTACTTGTTTTCTTGGTCAGTCTCTCGTCCCCAGCTTGTTCGTCTGTCTCCCGTCCGCAGTTGTTAGGCAGTTAGTGTCTATCTGTCTGTCTGTCGGTCTGCCGTACGTTAATAGCTGCCTCTGTCATGTTTGTCGGATTCGGTGTTAACGAATTTATTGCTTGAAGAGTAGCGGCCGAATTCCTGAAATATGTTTTTATCTTACCTATCATCTTGAGAGGCGGTATGTGTGTAATGTAGAGCATGTTTGTACATTTTATGTAAGGCTGCATTTCATGGGTTTTTATTTAAATGGTCATTTTAGTATATAAAGTTGCCACCTTTTTCTTTTTTTTTTTAATCAAGTTCACCTTCGGTGGCTAGTTAATTTTTTTAATGTTAGTGTTTTGTACCATTTCCATCTCCTCCTACGGGGTGCAGAGTTTGTGTGTTTGTGTGAGTTGTTAAAATTTTTGGTTTAAAGTAATCTGGTGTGTTGCAGATTTGCACCAGTGTAGTCTTTTAGAGGTTGTTGTGAGCGGTCGTGACTATGGCCGTGTCAAAAAGGCAGCGGCAAGCTTCTGTGCCCGAAACCTCATACTGTCAATATTTGTTCTTTCTGCCTCTGAATAAAATTGTAACTTGATATTTTGAGGATGCTTTATGATTATAACTTTAAATCTGTTTAAAAAAAATTGGGTTTGAGGAATACAATTTCCATTTGTTGAAAGAAATTTAATTTGTTTTCATCAGTTACCCACTGGCAACTACTTCCACACTCACATAGTGTGATTAACTGTGTTAATGTTCTTGATGAATCGCTAGTAAATGAAGTAAATTCATAAGAAAAGGTTTTGGAAGTAAATTCGCGGTTCAGGACTAAAAAGATTAAAGAGAACAGGGAAGTAGAGAAACATAGAAATTCATTCCAGAGTAGCTTAGAAAAATTCCACTGCACCACTAACAGTGTAAATTTAAATGAAGGCACCGTAGAGGAACTCTAGTCAAGCAACAAACATTGAATAAGTATCTTGTACAGTACTGAGTAGGACGAATTTATGTCACGTAGTAACCTAACTGTGCAAGTGACAGGACAGTCTCTGGCCATGTCAGTCGGGTTGAGGATGAACAAGGCCCTTAATTTTAATCCGTTTAACCGTGGAAGCACTGAGCATCGAATATTCCATTTCTGACATCGTTTAGTCTTTTTTTACTTGAACGTGTTGCAGTGAGAAGGTTGGGTCAGGAGTATCTCGACCAGGCAGGATCACTTATATCAATTAACTACCGTCTGCAGCAGTAGCTAGGCGGATAATGGCATATTTTACTGGCGTACTCATGTGCTCGTGCAACAAATGTTAGGCGCACCATGGATCCCAGCGCTTGGGACGTGCTTCAAAACCTCTGTCAGCTTCTACCATACATTGCGTTATTGAGACATCCTACAATAGACTTCTATGTGGACTCGAGGAACTTATGAAACAGCTACCGCAAGCCGGCAGTACCAGCTGCTGCGTCACCACGCTCGACCCGCCGAACCAGCAGTTAATATAGTCAGATCTGGCAAATAACAAGCCAGGAAAAGGTCCACACTTGAAAGAACAAGCAAATTCACGCCGAGAACGATCTTCTATACAACCAGCTAGTAAAGACGGAAATAATATCTAAATGTCTCAATGGACAGTGACGAGAGTGACAGAGAAGAAACGTTACAAACGGGACAAGTGAATGATACGAGAGACCAGGCACACAACGGATTTTAGTACCGTTAGAGCGCGCTAATCAAGCGCCTAGATAGTCCCCCGAAACCTTAACTCCACATCTCATCATTTTAGACTTGCACTCGCATGTTGGAATAAGAGCAGACCATAAAACTTAAAAGAAAAACAGACACAAAAAATAAGTAGAGGCCTGTTATATAGATCACGAGTAACATCAGCGATTCAAGAAAATAACTTACGTAGAACTGTACTTCGATTAGCAACTGTCTTAAATCTGTTTCATGATATGTGATAAACATCTGTCCTCGCTACTTAATTTCGATATTATTATTTTGATACGTTGATTTACATGGCCACAAATCAAAACAGTGTGTTTCATATCCAGAGTTCACTGATAAGTTTAATAACTTAACTGTAATTTCTTCCCTCACTGCCATGTTAGTGACCCTGATGAAATTTTACATGAAGTGACACATTTCAATAAAGTTAACGGCCTCGTTACGTAAAGCTATATGTAACTTCATTGATCTCTGAAACTAAAATATTTATATGAACTAGTAACCGAAAGACACTTCGCTATCAATTCAGTTTCAGAAAATTTTTATTTAAGTATGCCTTCTGTGAGGACATAAAATAGGATATAGCAGTCAGAGCCAAGCCAGTAGCGAGCAAAGCCGACGCTACACTTCTGACAGCAAGGTTACAGAAGTTAGGCTACAAATTTTTACGCGCACGTGCCTTGCCTCGACTTAAAATTAATCTCCTGATATTGTCCCGAAGCTTAAAGGGCGTGAAAGAAGCGAAAGTTCTTTCAGCCCTCAATTAAAAATTCTGTGAATAAATCTTCAGGATTATCAGGAAACTGTTGCAATTAATCAACGTGCTTCAAATTAAACACAGCAAGTAATTGCTAACCTTAGCCTCAGCCTTTTCTTATTTAATTTTACTGGTAAGCCGTTCGAGAACTCTCTTCTCCTAGGAAGAAGGGAAGCAGAAATCCCACCTCTTATATCATTAATCTAACGTTTGAAGGCAGTAACGATTATGTCGGCTATTTAGGAAAGCTAATTACACTAAGCAGACAGCTTCAGAGATTAAGCAACGTAGCAACATATCAAATGATTGGCTACTGCGCCTAGAATGAAACACACTGATAAGGAATAATTGACATTTACTATAGAGCAACGGGCCAATGATAGTACAAGGAAACGTAGAGTGAGCGACGTGTTAACTGCATAGAAGCCTATGCAGGAACGTTCTGCATCCGTCCCACAGTTTATGCAGTACAATGTTTGACTACAGTTGTGGAATCGATTAGTGGGACATTCTGTGTGATACGGCAACATGTCTGCATGATATCATATGAGCGCTTATGATCGTGAACGAGCAGTTGGACGATTAGAAGGTGGTCAACGTGTTACTGCTATGATCACAGTAATGCATGAGTCCAGAATACGTCATCTCGCGTTTAAAAAAGGCTTTCGGAGGTGTAAATGCTATGTGAAAGCATTGCGGTGGTCGTAGACGGACCAACATGCCGCGAAAGGATCCATACGTATATATAGTGGCAAAAGTCTCACTCCTGTAGAACTTGCATCCGCTACCAGTTGACGTGTCTCTGCCAGAACCGTTTCGCGGCAGTTACGTCAGGCTGGTTTCTATGCACGGAAGCCTGTTAAATGCATCCCACGTCATCCACGGCATTGTAGAACAAGAGTTCGTTTGTGTAAGGCGAATGTTATTTGGGTTCAGCAACAGTGGTCATGGGTTATGTTCTCCGATGAGTCGGTGGTAAGCGATTCTGGCCGCGACTTAGAGTGGAGAGATGGTGGAATACGTTATAAGCCGAAGACTGAGCGTCATCGGTATGGCTGGGCGTTATGGCGTTGGCAGGCAAAATACGCAGTGGCCTAACACCGCGAGGAACAGTCACAGCACAGCGGAATTGCAGGGAGATTATTCTGTACCGTTTCCATCTGTTACTGGTGGGGTAAGTCACGACATTCTGGACGACAGTGCCCGCCCACGCATGACCGCTGACGTGTCGCACACACTGGAAGGTGAAGATAGTGACGTGTGCAATGTCATGCGCACTCCTCGGATACAAACCCTATATGGCATAACTGACATGCTCTTGGCATCCCTCCCCGAACTGCACAAGAACTGAAAACCGCCTTGAGAGAGGAGTGAGTTCCTCAACAGTTTGGCAGCCAGCATGAATAACGGATCCAAAATGTACATTAGTGCCCGAGAAGGACGTATTCCTTACGAAGAGTCCGATATCGACCTTTATGTTAGGAATCGTGTCTGTGTCAAACACTAACTTCTGTGTCAAACTTTAACTTCCGTGAAGTTTTGAAAGTACGAGACGGGATAGTGGTGGAGGTAAAGCTCGATTAGCTCAGTCGGTAGAGAACTTGCCCGTGAAAGGCAGCGGTCCCGAATTCGAATCGCTGTCCGGCACACAATATTAACCTGCCAATAAGTTTCATTAATGTTATTTATGTCTCTTATCCTGATTTCCCATGTGATGAAATGTGTACCACATCCCGCTATAAATATACCACTCTACGTCCGTTACGTATGTACTGTGTTTCATGCTGCCCATCATTGCCTGTGGTTATTCCTGTCCAACAACATCTCTGTTCCTTGCCAGTTGTCAACCAGTATGGAGAGAAGTTCTTTGCAAACTAATTTCGCCGATAAGATTCTCTCTTATTTTTTACTATGAAACTTTCACCACTGCTTTGTTACCTTTTTCCTGGAGCAACAGTTTCATTGTCACATGTATTCGAAGGAGTAAAAGAAAACAAGCTCTACTGTCTGGTTGCTGAGGTTGTTGAAGTCTGCTTCAACATCTGTACTGAAAGTATTTCACTTTTGTACATGTGCAAGGCATTACGATCAGTTACATAGTGTACAGAAGGTTCAAAAGTCAGGTCCCGTTGGACAAATAGGGTGAACCAGAACTCCAGTGGCAAAATTTCAGTAATATGGACCAAAACAAAATACATACGTTACACGCTATGACCACGTAGCTATTGTGAAATAGATCTCATCTACTGAACAAGTACTCACAGCTCTTAACATATGCACTTTAAAGCCCTTGCTTAGTCGACAATTTTTTTCTTATTTTCGTCCCTACTAACACCTCTCGAAGTATGGAAATCAGTCCACTCAATTTAAAAATTTCGGTGTCGTCAACATAAATTATTCATTAGCATACACGCTATTATTATTATTATTATTATTATTCAACTTTACTGTAAGTTTTTGATTTAATAATTCGCATTACTTGACAATGCCCAGGTAATTAGAGAGCAAGATCACAGGTACAACTGTTTTTCATCGAGTTTAGCTGCTGGGCATTGTAGGACGGTGGGTAAAAATAAATGGTTTGATAATTAGTTTTTGAACATGTGTTAAAGTTTAAAAGGTTCGTTTGTGCGGTTTCTGAATACTACTGCCTTTTACAAGAACCAATAAATTACTGATATTAACGGCCAAAAAGTAATGGAGAATGGGCCGCACATAATCTTTAGTCTGCAATTCACAACTAAGCTAGTTGAAACTGAAATGAAATGTTGTAACAAATGGAATGTTGTAACTCCCTGTGTATAATTCACAGCAGTCATGAACAATTAATTGCTCACCTTAAAATTGGAGTATAATCTAGGCCACCTGCAATGCGGTTTTCTGTAACATTGCAGGTGGCACACGAAACAAAACTTCGAAAACGAAACACATCCTTTCAAGTCAAGGTGAGCACAAAAGGTGTGTGGGTATGTGTGGGTATAAAAAGTCATTTATTTTTTATGCAAAGTTGTTGTTTGGAGTTTTCTCTTTAATTTGATGTCCGTTTCGTTGATTTTGGATGACTGTAAGTAATTTTAATATATTTTGAAATAATTTACTACGCAATTAATTTCTATATGTTCCATGAGTACTTGTTCAATTACGATACCAAGTAAACTGTTTGCTTAAGGAGGCCACGAATTATGTTGATTTATAATGAGCATGTTGCTTCGTAGGTTGGATACTTTGGTTGCCGTGTTTTCACTTCCTGTTCGTGGCATAATTCATGGTATCATTCACGTTTTATAATGATCATTCCTTTCGTTGTGTGTATTTGGACTTTTTGCTCATAGTGTTGTGTTTCTGTCTTGAATATGACTCTACCATAAAGAATATTTAGAAAGAGAAAAAATAAGGAAAAGAGACTATACCGAAAGTGTTCTGTTGGAAGTTGACATCTACAGTATGAGATTAAGGCAAGCAACACTGAACCAAGTTCTTCACCCCTAAGAGATTAAAAAGAAGGTTGTGAAGAAAAATGAAGTATACAGTGAAACCAGTATCAGTGATATAAGATATTATTAGATTTACGAGTACTAAAAGCAGAGGTTAGTCAAACTGAATCTGTACTTTTAATGCTGGAGAGATGAAAAATCTGAAAATATCTACAAAAGAAACGATTCATTTCTTGGTTTGGACGTCTCTTGTCAGAGTTGTGGGAGTACGAAAGAATTTTGGACGGTCTGAAAAATGTAAAAACAATAAACTTTTTGAGACGAACGTCAGATGTTTCTGTGGGCTGACACGCTTCGGTAAAGGAGCTATGGCTGGGAAAACTTTGCGTGCCCTTATGAATCTTTCTACGCCTAAAGTCTACGAACGGATTGTTTCTTTTACATTTGCTCGCCCAAACGTTGCGAATAATAGTCTCACGGTACAGGATGTTAAAGTTCAAAGGTTAGCAACACGTCAGGCAGTAATTAATGATTTAAATGTCACTAAAACTTCTGCGTTACTCACACTGCAAGCCTGTTCATAGATCGCCCAAACCAATAGGGAGGATGCAGAGGTGCTTTGTCTCTCACTCCCTTTGGTTGTAATTTTTTGATAATTAAACTGAAACAACGGGTCTATTTCAAAGCCATAAGTTACATTTATCTTACTTCAGACGTAGTAGTTCTAAAACTAACGTAGCCTATGATTTACAAAACGAATTTTTAACATTCTTCACAAAATTATTAATTATACGCATTCCTTTTTAAAAGAACAAGTTATCTTCTGCTGCTCACTCGGTTTGGGCTTATTATAGTATTTTAGTTACATTATGAATATCAATCTTTAAATTTTTCCTCCACTTTTCACTGTACAGTGCGCCCATGTATGTCTGTAGATTTATCGTACCTTACAGCTGGCACTTCACTAGTGTCCTGCTACAATATAAATCATGCATCTTACATCATTGGGGCACCTACGTATGTTACGTCCATAACATCTGACCTTCAACTGCAATCCGGGCTTCAGTTAAGAGTTCATAGTATAACACTACAACTCTGTGGATGATCGTACATTTTCTACGTGTTTTGCGACGTTTGTTATATTAGTCATGCTGAATACTATTCTTGTAATATGTTGTCAAGTTACAATTGCTATTTGTTATTTAAGAAAGAGAATACGCATCGAACGTTAACATTTTGTAAGTAGACACACTGGCCTAGTCAGGGAAAACTTATTCTCAAGGAACATCACAAATTATAAATGCATCATCGCTGGGCGCGCCAAGAAAGTGGCAGTTCCGATTCGCGAGGAGACTGTGTTGTCGTTGTTGTATATATTCGCCGGTGTTGCTATGCAGAAGTGCGGAGCAGTGAACACTGAAATAGTTGCTTTGGCAGTTGTTTAATATGGGCTAGCTATATGTATGCCATTCATTGGGCACAGTACAAATGCAGCTAGAGTAATTCACGTAATATCAAGAGTACTATGGGCCCTTGTTATTGGTTATGCTACGGCAAGAAGATCAATCTATGCCCATTTTACCGATAAATAAAGCCGCTCGACAAACCAACGGCATCATAGAGTGAAGTAAGGTCTAGACATTTTATAACTAGAATTGTAATACGCTGACCAGATTAGCTGGAATTTTATTGCTTAAATAACATTGTTTTCTTTCGTATTGTCACGCAAATAATTTTCCTAAGTCGTTATCCAAGTAGTATCCATCCTACACGTTTGCACGAACAGAAAATGAGCTGAAAATGAAGTAAACAGTAATTTATTAGATTATCAAAACATAATTTTTACAACTATTGGACATTTACATAATAATGAAATCCTTTACTGCAGTATGAATAATGTCAGATATAGATTGATATAGAAGCCAATATTACTTCATTTACTAAGAACAGAGTAACTTTCGTAATAAAAAAATTGGTAGTAAAACTTTACGTAACTTGGACACTGAATTTTACTCTCAAAGCATAATTTCTAATTTATAGCTTGTGGCACAATTTATAACTTTTATTACAAAGAAATCACAGAGTAATTACCAGGTAAATTTCAGTCCTTACCAAAGAGTAAATTCAAACAACGTCTCTGCTTGCTAGAATTACGGCACTCAGTATTACGGTGAACTATGTAACATAAAGTTTCTGTCCACAGCCAGTAAACAATCTTACTTTAATTGATCTTAGAAAATTAAGGTAATATGTTGTATGAGTTTGCTATTTGACTATCATTTGACTACTGTGACATGTGTGGTGTGAAGTACTTGAAACTGTGCCTTAGGTACTGTTCCTACGTCACGACGCCAACAACTATTCTTATGTACGATTGCTTACGAGCATAAGGTTCAGTATTATTACTATTATTCTTTTTCCTGTGAGGAACTGGCGACCGTTAGTTATTATCATTAATTACATACTTTGAAAACCTTTTTTCCAAACTTTCCACTAATTACTGTTAGTTAAAAAGTTGTTCACGTAAGATAAATACATAGAGTTAACAGAAATTTGTTTCGAAACGTCATTGTTCGAGTACTGAGCAGTGGTGATTCGGCTATTACCTCATCTCTCGATTTTGCATTATTCTTCGGAGTAGATGACTTTTTCGCACAGATTAGGGACTTCACGTGCAGAGTTACATAGAAAAGCCTAATTAGCTGGAGAGGTAGAAGGGTTATAATAGTTCATGAAAACAGAGTTTCGTCTAAGACTACAGTTTTACAAAGTGTCTTCAAAAAGATAAGTATCAGAACAAGTATTTTATATTAAATTTTACTTCTTCTTTAAAGTAAATTAACAGAGAATATTTTTCAGTTCATGAACTCTACTGGCAAAAATGGGAAACATTTGAAAAACCTCTCAATGAGAATCAAACTGTGACTTTAGTAAAACAGGTTGCTAGTCATAGCATTTTCTAGATTTACCTAATTAACTCAGTAATTTTTATTTAACTAGGTTTCGCAAAAATTTACAAAGAACTTAAAACTGGCACAAGTCATTCTTGGACAATGTTTACGAGATAACATAGTTACCACTGCTTATACCATCCCTTCATTAGAGTTTATATTCAGACATAGGTATTGTAGACAAACAAGGATGACTCTCAACATCCTTAAAATATAATTATTTACCTAATACACAAACAAATGACCTCCAAAATCACGAAATTATTTTCAAAATTATTCACATCACTTTCTTTCCGTCTTTCCTTCTGATGCTTGGTTCAAGTCATATTACAATAACTACTCAGTGTTCTCAGTTAGACTCGACATCATCATACTACTTAGTTTCCTTCAATTAGTTACTTAGTATTTATTCATATTACAAAAGTCTATCAACCATTTCCCATAAGAGCAACATGCCGCGTCCTTGCAACGTGTCACCTTATTCTATCATCATTTGTTTTTCACCGTGACCACACATCTATGTTTGTAACTAAATACCTTATTCCTCATTAGTCTGCATTTCTTGGTATGTTACTTTCTTTTTCATCTTCAGTAAACTTTATATAATCAGTTCAAAATCCACTACACTTTTTCATCAGCACAGCACCTCCCACCATCCTCAAGTTAACTCAAATAATCCTTAATCCCATCATTTTCACAAACACATCCCGTAATCACTTCAAATTATACTATCCATTCACTTCACAATTAAACATGTCCCTCTGTTCATAGCTATAACATCACAATATCACCTGCTGCGTTTACTCAACTACAGAAGTTAAAAAAGTTAAATATGGTTAAATATGTTAGACCAAAGTACAGAATGGCAGAAAAGGAATACTGACAACTTGAAAATAAATTGAAGTAGTGCTGTCAATAACTGGAGTACCTAGCATTAAGTGTGCAATGCCCTTTGAGGTATTTATGGCAACTTCTTTTATCTGCCCGATACCTTCAGCAATACAAAGCTTACAAATTTCAAGAGACTATTTCTGAATCATTTTTCCCTGGCGATCCGGTTACTAGAATACAATTCTTTCTTCATCTTATATTCACGTGGTTTAATAAAATAAAATGTACCTGTTCAGCCATTACATTCATACCACATGCAACAGAACTTACCTCACTAAGCTGCACTACATCACTTACAGTTTCAGTTATCACAACAACATAAAGGTATATTTGCTTCACATAAACCTCTATTAGCTTCTTAAATTAAACTTCCTTTCAGTGCATTACCATTCCAACTACAACATAGCACACAGGAACCACTGGCTGTTCATTCAAATCTTCCACGTCTTCATTGGAGTAACAACCCCTTTTTGCGCATTACTATCTGCAAAAACATCAGGTTCAGGCCCTACTGCCTATACGCAACAACCACTGACTTTCATTGAAGCCGACTCCACCTTATTCCCTTCTGCACTCTTACTGTTACTCATCATTAACCTCCTGTCACACCAGTCCACATTCATTTTACCAAACTCTACAACTGACTCCAATTTATCATTCAGAATGTATACCAGAAACTTATTACTTCCAAATTTAACATTTATACAGAACATTGAACCCTCAGCATATCAAATTGGGTACAAAAAAATTATTTCTTGCCATATCTTCCAAGAAATGTTTTATGCATGACATGGCATATGTTTGAAGAGTAGAACTGTCAGATCACCTAATCCACAGACATTGTGGTCACATTAAATGGGATAGACCCTAGATAGAAAAGAGTAAAACAAAAGAAATTGAGGAGCATAATGGGAATAGAGCCAGGATAGGAAAGAGTTATGGTAAAGTGCACCAGGAAATAAGAATGAACACACTGAGCTGGGAAGGGCACCACTCGCCAGGTGGTTTGTCTACCAAGGTCAGTAGATCCGCTACCTCATTTTACATCTACTATTAGTGTAAATATCTCTTAAAACCAGCAAGTCTCAGTGCCATATTCATTATACCCTTCCACACAATTCGTTTTCTTACAATACGTCGTCGGAAATCTGTTATTCTCCTCTGCAGTTAAATCCCTTTTTCTAGAAAATGATACAATTATATTTCTCCCTATTATAGGCATTGTCCCTCCCTGTTTGGTAAATCGTCCAAACACTTTTGACTAAGAGCTAAACACTACCTTTCCTCACCTTGTACCCCTAACTTCAGACTGGCCTGCTCCCCCCCCCCCCCCCCCCCCACTATTATTGCTTTCGGATTCATCCAGCAAACTGTGTCCAATTTCCCTTTTCTCAGAACTTTCCCCATGCCTAGAGATTACACAGATGTTTATAGGATTACTTTCACTATTTATCCTCTTAGTAGCAGTTAATCTGTCGATTAACGACAAATCGAAGTACCTTGACACCTCATATTTTTGTTCCTGAACCTCCTCCAATCCATTACTTATCTGACCCCCACTATGGTCATCCTCAGTATGCGCCTCTGCTCTTATTACAAACAAATTCTCATTAATCACATCCACAATAGTTCTCTCGTCTAAATTCTGTAGTTCTTCACTATCTGTTCTCTCGCCTTCTTCGTGAAAACATTACTCCTCTGTCACATCTCACACATGTTCTTGTTAATTTGAACCTCTATTATCACATGGATCATACACACGTCACCTCCTCCTTACTACAAATTACCCGTTATCAGTGTTGGTACCAACTTGTAGATTATGTTATACTTTACTTAGTCTTTTGTTATGATCGTGCGGCTCATTTCCTACCACCCCCGCCTGACTATTCAAATGATCCATATTAGTTTCTACTACTTCCACACGGTCAGACACAACCTTTATAGATTTTAATAAATATTCACGTTCTTCATTGATTTTACTATTCAAAATTGTATGCTCACTTTCATATATGCTGTTTCAATTTCATGTTCTACTTCCTTAACATTTTCTTAGATCTGACAAAGTCTTTCTTGCTTTCATTAAATCCCTTCTGTAAAGACTCTGTTAATTTTCCTGTTTCAGTGTCTGAGGATTTCTTACAACTTTCCTCAACTCGAGAAACTTTAACTTCGACCTTTTCATGAAAAGCCTTAAATTCTTTTTGCCACATTTCCCTTAGCTCAGCAGCCTCCTTTTTTAACTTACTATCAGTTTCAACTTTGAGCTGCTTAAGCTCACCAACTACATCTTTTATAGTATCAGACCGCTGCTTTACTCACTAGCTAAATTTTTATTTGCTTCACTGAGGCTAAGCATAGTAACAGACTGCTACTTAAGCTCACTAGTAAATTTCTGTTTGCATCTTTGATGGTAAGCGTTAATGCTGCTAACATCTCCTTTACACGTCCTTGTTCCTTTTGCTTTGATTACAACATATCAAGTTTCACATCTGACTCTCTTGTCTCCTGTTAACTTAAGTCACCCTGGGTCATGTCAAATAAAAGAACATCATTAGTATTACTCAATCTGCTATAAAAAGAGCTGGTACTCTCTCCGCTACTTGCATCTGTTAAAACATGTTGTCTCTGTTTTTCTCCCACCATTGGAGATAAGTGTTGCAAATTAGCAACTAAAACATCATTAACCTCTATTTCACTCACATTTATCTACACTGTAGTGCTAGTCTAGCTGGAACTTCCATCAAAATGAATCATGCCTTCTTTCTTCACAACTACAGAATTATCATTCCCTTCCATTTTAAAAAGTCTTTTGAGACAAGCAAACAATGGATGAACTAAACTTAACTCATCTCCATACGTCGACTGTACTCTCGGTGTGCTGGAAGTGCGGGTCCCTTGTCCGCCTCCAGCTAAATCATTTCGTGGGCTGCCATCTACTGCTAACCCCGTCAATGCAGTTAGTGAAATATCGGATGCCGCTGCATTCGTCGTTCCATCTGCTAACCCCGCGCCCCTTCTTCTGTCGTACCTACGATGTCGTTATTCTTCCCACAGTAGGATTAGAATTTTCGTTGCAGTGTTTTGCTTTTTCACTTTGTCACACATTGTTATATCCTGATTTCTTATTACTGTTCGACACTGTTCTTTTCCACATTTATTGTGGACCGCGGTTCTCTTCTCTACAGCTCTTTATGCTTTCCGGACGATGCAACACGTGCGGTGACGCTGAGTTTTTCATTTACAAAGTTCCACTCAACTCTTGGTGAATTCCTTCACACACATCTCCCTGAATATACTGGCATGACTTTCTCAGTCGTAAAAAGCTATAGAAAAAGGAGCTATGTGCATTATAATATTCAAGTCGCAGCCGCACAGAGTGGCGCCATGTCATAGATTGTGCGGCTCCTCCCGTCGGAGGTTCGAGTCCTCTCTCGTGCATGGGAGTGTGTGTGTTGTTCTTAGTATAAGCTAGTTTAAGTAGTGTGTAAGTCCAGGGACTGATGACCTCAGCGGTTTGATCCATTAAGAGTTCACACGCATTTGAATATTCATGTCACAGTAAGTCTGTTTTGGCCGTGGATGGAAATATTAAAATGAAAGTATCTGTGTGTGTAATTTTTAATTCTGTTAAGATAAGCTAGCATAAAACAGTCACTACCAAGCCTTACTCTAAATCGTACATAGTCGGAAGAGTTCACACTCTCACATCATTCATAACCATAGCCAATTTATGGCAATTCATAATCGAAATGTCACTAAAAGTTCTGAATTTTACCCGGTGCATGAACTCGAATTCTCTTCCACTCTTTACGGTACTTCTAAAACATTTTAGTACCGAAACATGGCAATATTAATATTTTCAGCGGAGCACATATCAGTACGTCTGATCACTATGAGATCCAAGCCCCAAGTCTGCTCCTGTCTTTACACAAAACAAGCTACTTGTTGCCAAAACACGGGCTAATATGCCAGTTTGTGATTGGTAGGTAAACATCACAACCAACCAGAAAGCAGCATCAAGCCCGATCGGTCTCGTGCGTATACACACAACCATTGAAAATTTGTCACTGAATCTGATCAGTAAATTACCATAAATATTGTTGGAAAATCCCAAATATAATATAAATTCCCATTCAACAAATCTGTTTTTGCGAAATCATAAACTCATTTCCCCAGCACCATAAACCGACGAAATAGTTTATAAAAGAATTCCCCGTTACGAATGACTAACATACAAGTATTCCCGAACATTATTTATGTGACCTGTTACTTCATAGTATCGTATAAAAACTTCACGTAAAACAGTATTTCACATTCACACCACCGGCCGAGGTGGCCGCGCGGTTCTGTGTGCTACAGTCTGGAACCGCGCGACCGCTACGGTCGCAGTTTCGAATCCTGCCTCGGGCATGGATGTGTGTGGTGTCCTTAGGTTGGTTAGGTTTAAGTAGTTCTAAGCTCTAGGGGGCTGATGACCTCGGAAGTTAAGTTCCATAGTGCTCAGAGCCATTTGAACATTCACACCTTCTATCACTCTCATTACGAAATAGAATAATAGCAGTAACTGATAAACAATTAGGTAACCAAACAAACAAATTCGGAAATAAAATTATCAGTGTTTTGACTGCGTCTCCAACAGTGTCCTTCAAGTAGTGGCCTCTGTCCTATGGCATACAGACTACGTTTACTCGAGCCACCTGATGCCACCTAAACTGGACGCCTGTTCACAGAGCTCCCGCTCACAAGGGGAAGCCCTCAGACACGGCCTACCGATTCGGCTCAGATTTGGCAGGTCGCTTGTGTACAACCTAAAACGAAGGATTCTAAGATATTTTTGCTCAACACCCTCGAGTTTGTGAGAAAATCACCCCTAACTGTTATGGCTCTTCCAGTCGCTGTTATGTGTCCTCACTTTTCTTCGAACAACTAGATGGATCGTACTTGTCATATAAACATTCGAAACAAATATACTCACGGCACCAAGAACATCAAATTAACGCAATCTTTCGACAGCTGCACTGTTCCTTCCGAAGATTCGGCGGAAAACAAACTTGGTTTACATTTAAAAATACGTTTCTTTCGGTAATTAATTTAGATGCGTACCACGCATACCATATCATTGCCTGAAATTTCGCTGCTGAAAGATGGTTATGAATTATGCTGTGAATAGTTATTGCATCCGTGCGGTTTTGCAATTCCCGCTGGGTTTCCAGAAATACACTGCAATGCCTGGAAATAAAGTTTTTAACCTGGCGATAGAAATAAATATCATACGGTTGGCATACAGGTGTGCAGTTTGACGGCATTACTTTTACTGTGCACGTCGGCTGACCCTCGCCATCTATAAACATCGTGTAATATATTGTAGTAGTAATTTGTCCAGTCCAGGAAACCAATATTAGACAAAACTTGGTATCACAAACGTATGAGTTTAAAACATTCTCAAGAAATGTTCTGTACGTCGTATTCGTCAGTTTCCCGGATTTGTAAGAGGTAACGTAAACATTTTTCAACGAGTCGGCTAAACGATTGACCCCTTCTATAACCCGAGCACCAAATGTAACAAAAACTGTTCAAATTGCTCTGAGCACTATGGGACTTAACATCTGAGGTCATCAGTCCCCTAGAACGTAGAACTACTTAAACCTAACTAATCTAAGGACATCACACACATCCATTCCCGAGGCAGGATTCGAACCTGCGATCGCCAAATGTAACATTCGTTTCTTGTAAACCCAGGAAAACCTTAGGCAACACTTTTCCAGAGGCTGTGATGGCATATTGCGCCATGTACGAGTGTATTAGGTTGTTTTTACTACCAACTGCGGCAAGCGTTCGTTTTTCTTCCTTATGCGATAACGTGCGTCGAATGTTAACCCGATACTCGCATCCTGTTTGATCGGCGTTGGTCACGTAATCACGATTAAAACCGGTCATAATTGACGCCGTTTGCGTGCTGAAAAAAGCCGCCACTTTCCGTATATCTGCTATATTTTGTACCTCCTTGTGAGAGACGTATTTAGTGGCGTGCCGTTGACGCTCGACGATAGCCGCTCCTATCAATCTGGAACGCCGAGAAACAGAACTGCCTGCTTCAGAGTAGTGCATTGACAATTCATCTGTCTTGCAAAACTTTTACAAACCAAAACACAGCATCGGTAACTTCCCGCTTGCCATCGTCTGTGACAGGCTCCCAACTATATATTACA